>NC_091747.1:53029123-53214123 GCF_043380555.1 Nothobranchius furzeri
CACTGTAGCCGCAGCTGCCCTGGGTGCACTGACGAAAACAAGGCTGCCGAGCACCGCGCCACCGGTCCATCTGACGACCACCAGTAAGCAAGGTGGGTTAAAGCTGCTTTGGCAAATCTACAGAACAAGCCATGTTTTGAACGAAAACACGGGCACAGAACACTCAACCCTCCACTCCCATATTTTCCCTGTGATGCTTCTGCCAGAACCAGAAACCCACAATGCCGGGGGTAGTACTAAACATCAGTCGACGTTTTCTACGTCCAAACGTCTTGTTTTCTGTGACTTCGAATGGTGTTTTTCTTTTTGAAACTCTGGCAGTTTGTCCGAAGGCTGAAGTGGCAGCAGCCAGCTGGTCCTCTTTCTCTGATATTACTGAGCCGCAAACCTCACACACCAGTGGTGTTCTGTTGCTAAATACATGAGTGCATAATGAATGAAGAGCCCAGGGAAGTGCGGAAGTGCGTCGGTTTGGTGGGACCAACAATCAGATGGTTCAACGGTTATTTTTTGGTCCAAAAAGATGTTATTGGCGGAGGTTTTAAGACAATTTATTTACAGAATGCTTTTCGCAGAAATAAGGTGTAAAGTTTCCTGATGGAGACACTGAGATCTATTCAAGTTGTCGAATTTCTGAGAGTCTGAGTCACTTGAATTAAGTTTAATGATCAATTTCCAATTTAAAAAAAATTATTAAATATTCTTTATTGGTTCTTTTGAAGCTGAACTTGAATCCTGATCCTGAAAAAAAAGATATCATAGCAGAATTTTTTTTTCAAACTGGGGCAAAATGTCAGCTCTTCTAGATACAAAATTCCCCACAACACTGTTTCGGACAGAGAAAGCATTAACGGACAGCTCCGTATCTCATTATCTCAGGAGGAAATGTCACAGAGCAAAGTTACCTCCAGTCATTCGTCCTACTGTTCCTCTGCCTGACACAATCTTACCGTCATAATCAAATGAGAGCTGGGAGGAGGTGGGCGGCTTTTCGCTGCATGGCTTTGGTAAACCGGGAAAGTCCGATCCAAGTTTTAACTCTGACAGAATGCAGGCGCCCCCGGCCCCTGAGGTCAGAGCAGCAGGAGGAGAGCTGGGAGCGCTGTGGATAAACTGGAGGAGCCCCGTATGACTCACTGGAATCAGGTGTTCCAATGATAACACAGGAGTTGGGGGAATGTAGACGAAAATGGTTGACGTCATCAGATTTCTTGATAACACAAATATGTCCCTGATTTAGGTTTTCGCTGCAGCCCTTGTAGCAGACTGAAAAAAAAAAGCTCCATTGTTTGCCAAGGATAGACAATAAGACGGACTCTGGCATGACAACTGAGACGGATCGCTGATTTAAACATGGACTTGAGTGGTAAAGAATTATGTTCAGGTCCTTCACCATAAATAAGATTCATTAAGACGCTGATTAATGCACGTTTCATATAATTGCAGTATTTCCTCTACAGGGCACTTTCTGAATGAATCAATACTGGTCTTGGTGGTCATTAGAGCACTGATGGATCAGAGCCAGCCTGCCCTCTTAATGGGAGGATTTTCCATCAACATGACTCTGGATTACTCTTATTCATCATAATAGGTAAGGACATGGGTATGTGGAAACCTTCGCTTCCCTGCAGCATCGTTTAGGTGACGGATTGTGAAGACAGGCTGCCACTCTGCTACGCAGTTACTCATCGCTCCGTGAGAATTCATATTCTAAAGGTCTCTCTTTCATTAATCCAGCACTCATCTACACTTAAAGAGGAAGGCCTCGTGAAAACATAAATGACCTTGGAGTAATAGATGTCTTTTCAGTTTGAGACACACATCCTCCATCCCCTGTCTGTCTCTCTGCCTTCCAAATAAAGTGATAAAAGAAAAGAAAACAGACAAATAAGTTCCTGATGTCCCTGCCTCTTCTTAGAAACGTATCACTGTGACGCATGACATCGACAGATAAACGCTGGCAGACATGTTTTCCTCCAATCCCCAAAGACGTTCATCTTCCTCTGCATTTGTTCCTGTGTGGATCAAACCGTAAAAAGATGGGAGCCCACTTTGTCTGGTCCTTGTTTTATAATAAGTTTAACACATTTGGCACCGCAACACCTCAGCAGAGGGAAAATGAAAGAGCTAAAGTTAAAAGAAATGGTAAAACTGGCAGCTAGATGTTGACGTGTTTGGAGAGACTTCTTAAATGGAGAGACACTGCCACCTAGAGGGGTTCAAAACTAAATTATAGCCCCCAAAGTTAGGGTCACAAATTGAATATTACAACTATACTGGATAGTGGTGCAACATTTAACCCAAGATGCCTATCCAATGCACAATTCTAAATAATAAACAAACAATTCAAAGTGCAGTATATGGCACGGCAGTGACACCCTCTTTTAAACAGGCTGTATATAAAAATAAGGCATGACTTCTTCCTTTAAACTAGGAGAGTGGATGAAACAAATTCAAGTGCAATTAAGGCCTGGCACCTTCTTTTAAACCTGAAGACTGAACGAACTAGCCCTTGTGCAGATCATCAAAAAAAATCTAGAAGTAAAATAAAGCAGATGTGAGCTTACAGTTTCTAATTCTTTTTGAGGAAAATAAGGGTGTCTACGCCGTCTGGGGAGAGCATGGACCTCTTTGCAGTCACTATGTCTCCTGCTGTTGAGAAAACCCTCTCGCTGGGCACTGAAGTAGCAGGCACAGCATGAGGGTTTTGCCATCATGGCAATGTGAGGGTATTTACCCTCATTGATTTTCCACCATTCCAGTGGATCACCATCCACGGAATGCCCCTTGCTGCCTGGTGGGAAGTCACCTCCTCTTTGATGGTGTCTGTAACCGTCTTAGTTACATCCTTGTCTGTAAAGATCTCACCGAAAAGCTCCTCCATGGTCGACTTTTTCTGGGGAGATGTGACCATCTTATTCAGCACAATTCCCTTCTGGGATGCTAAATTTATTGTATGTGCAAAGCACCCTAGTTGTGGGCCCAGTCCTGCCTCATTTACGGCATTTGTCTGATTTTTAGCATTATCTGTTGTGACTGGGATATTTGTATTGGGCCTCTCCGGCTTCCACTCTGCCACTGCTACCGTACCGGTACCGTAGCGGCGACTGTAGATTGCGATCGACGTAATGAGCACCCCTGCCGTAGCCTGTTTGCAGATTTGCTAGGGTAGCTTTTAAGTACCCCAAGAGTTTAAATTTACATTCAAACATTGAAATTTTGAAAGTTTGACACAAAGCTTCAGTATATATAATGATTACAGAAGGGATGAACCGAAATGAAAATCTTTGGCCGAAACACCGAAAGAAATGATCATGTCAATAATTAGAACCACTGCTTTTATGGCTACGAAGTTTACTAACCTCACTAAAATCAAAGCATTGATATAAGTCAGTTACAAAACCATGAAAATGTTCATTTAGCACTGACATAAAGCACAATATCAATTAAAACTCAAAATTAAATGTTCACTTGACCCCACTCCTGTACATTAAATAATAATAAATTATAAATTATAATTATAAAAGAACAGGCTTATAAAATGAACCCTTTAAGCGTCAAAGTTGTAATAATGCGTTTAACGAGCCACAGCTGCAAATATAATCCCTCATGAAGTTATTAACAGTGTTGTGCCCAAACACGTTCATTGAACGATCGTTCGTCAATTCGTTTGTTTATTTCGTGAGCGTGAACTGAACTTGTTCGTATTTTGCCTGACGAACGTAAAAGTGAGTGCAATTGTCCTGGCGTGCGTGAACGGGTTTATGAACACGTTCTTCCGCCGTTCTAGCTCCAGAACTCCACTGAGCTTTTCCGGAGCTATAGCAAAAACATCCCGTTAACCATGGAGTTTATAAAAAGTAGAACCCGCAAATGCTGTGTGCAGGGGTCAAAGTTCATTCAGAAAAATTGAAAAGGGGCTTAACTGAAAGATTATACATTTTTGAATGTATTGCACTTTGAGTTTGCTACCTCAGCCTGCTTCCTAAGATAGTTTAATAATTTCCCATTTAAAAAACTGTTGAAATAAGGTTTTCCTCATGTTGTTGAGAATCTACTGTAGGGTAAAAACTGCAGCTGGGTATGAGTGTGGACTGAACGGGTGCCAACTAATGGAAAATGATTTCATAAGTTATATATATATATATATATATATATATATATATATATACACATCCATCCATTGTCTGAACCCGCTTTGTCCATTGGTCGCTGGGGGGCGGGGGTGGGTGGGTGGGTGGGTGGGGGGGGGGGGGGGGGGGGGCTGATGCCTATCTCCAGCGGTCAATGGGCAATCAGGCGGGGTACACCCTGGACAGAGAGCCAGTCCATCGCAATATGTATAGAAAAAAGAACTATGAACTAGTTTGTTTTTGGAAAAGTGAACTTCGTTCAATTTTTTTAAAATTATGAACTAAGAAACGAACTAACTTGTTTTAAAATGTATGAACTGAACCTTGAACTAGTTCGTTTTTTTAAACGAACTTTCCCAACACTGATTATTAATTTACACCAGAAGGTAGTGGAGATGTGTAACTTCAATCTGAGCTACACTTTGGGCATCCATCCATCCATTCATCTATTGTCTGAACCTGCTTAGTCCATGTAGGGTCGCGGCGGGGCTGGTGCCTATCTCCAGCGGTCAATGGTCATTAGGCGGGGTACACCCTGACAGAGAGCCAATCCATCGCAGGGCAACACAGAGACACACAGGACAAACAATCACACACACACTCACACCTAAGCACAATTTAGACAGACCAATTAACCTAACAGTCATGTTTTTGGACTGTGGGAGGAAGCCGGAGTACCCGGAGGGAACCCACGCATGCACAGGGAGAACGTGCAAACTCCATGCAGAAAGATCCCAGTCTGGGAAGCGAACCCAGGACCTTCTTACTGCAAGGCAACAGCTCTAACCACTGCGCCATTGCGCAGCCACTTTTGGGCATTCCTATAGAAATTTTCAGAGTTTATAGTTTGAAAACTCCGAAAACTCACTTTTGGGTCATTTTGGGCCGAATATTTCCAGTGCATCCCTAGATTTTAATGAATTAAATTAAAACAGAAGAGGCAGCTGTTGAAGTTAAGTAATTGGAGCTCCCACCTTTGGTTTATCATCCCTCTGAAGTTGTAATTAGCTCTGTAGTTGGGCATGGGCTTAGGATCCAAAGGCCGGTATATAGCAGGCTCCCCTCTCTTCATGGCTAGGCCGTTCAGCTCCACTGTGGGTGTTATACTGCCTGTGTCAATGAGGATGCATAAGGAAGGAAAAAGAGAGAAAAATGTAAATGTCATGTTAAAAAGTTACACTGGGAAAAAATAATCCACAAGATTTATTAAAAGCTGGAATGTCGTAATAAGCACATCACTGACGATTCAGTCTCTTCTTCCTCAGTGCTCAACTTCAGGACAATAAGGAGCAATGTAAAAAAGGAAAGTGTGCCTTGTGTTTTTGTGCCATAGTTCTATAAATACATGACCTCAACAATATACCCTTACCCAACAGCAAAGTCCTGCTGCTGTTGCACAGCTGTTTGACAGAAAGTCTAATGGATTTCTCACTCTGACAAAAAGACCTGTTCAAAGCACTTTAAAGTCCTACAGCTGCTTGCATGCATTAACAGGGAAGTGAACAATATGTGTTGCTTTTATCGTTAGGGATGCTCCGAGCCAATCGCGTAGTTCAAATGATCGGAATCGGGTGAAAAAGACAGGAATTAACCTTACAAAAACAACAAAAACTGAATTCGTCCTGAGATCAAGAACAGAATAACAATGGCTTGGTTTTAATTTCAACAATTTCCTCTGTATCAATATTTTTTGTTTCTTGGACTAAAACATCGTAACGTCACGGGGATTTTGACACCATAACTTTTATAGCTAGCAGCCTAATGCAGAACTAACCCCTTCTTTCCACCGGAGCCGTCAGCAGCACGTTACTGCAGCAGCGCGTCATAGCTGCTGATAGGAACCGCTGTGGTCAACAGAACCTTTTCCACCGGAGCCGTCAGCAGCGCGAGTCGGCCGCGTCTCAGGAGCAGCATGTCGCGGCCTTTACGCGCCGGTTCTATTTTCTACGGGCGACGCCTCTGGAACAGGTCAAGTTAGACATTTTTGGGGAAGGAAAGACAGGAAATCGGACGCGGAAACGGAGCGAAGCTCCCGAGATTTTCAGAATAAAGAAACGTACTGCCTTCCGGTTGCTTTATTTTAAAAAAAAGTTACTAACTGTGCGGCCCCGTGAGAAGTTATCACCTAGCTAGCGGCCTCCTTTGTTTTTCAGGTCCGTATTGGCGATTATAAAACGGACAGAACATAAAACACAAACCTTTTGGAGCCATGTTGTAATTTTCTCCTGCTTGTTGTTGTGTTTACTGACGAAGTCACTCGTGTGACTTCGTGCTCTGTCGGTGACAGCTGCTCCCCTGCTGCTTCGCGTCTCGTGGGAAGGGCCAAGCAGCAGCAGACGCGAGCAAGACGTGCTGCTGCAGTAACGTGCTGCTGACGGCTCCCGTGGAAAGAAAGGGTAACATGTCGCCTCAGGAGAGCGAAAGTGTCTTCAGTCTGGACGCAGCGTAACAGACACTTGCAATGAGTGCATGCTGGGTATTTAACGTGATGGGAAAGGTAGAGCTGCTATGAATCAGATTTGTCACCTTCAAAATAAACTACTTTCTCTTTCGCCTTTTCCCCTTCAGGCGTAGGCGCCACAGCAACTCACCCGTCTCCATTAGTCCTAGTTCACTGAAAGATACTCTAATAAAAAGATGGAAATTGCCGACGGACAGTAAAACATCAGGGTTCAGCCTTCTGGGGCCGCGCTGCCGCACGGCACCATTTGGGACTGAATTATGGCGGTTGCAGTACCTGGGTTGCTGTTGACGTCTGCTTTAGGGGAGCGTGGCGCTGGCCTGGGAAGGACGCTCTCGCTCAGCGCTTTGGCAGCAGTAGAGTGCTGGGCCTTTTTAATGCTGGTGCCCTCTGCCTCCCACACCTGCTCCCCAAGAGTCAACTGCACAGTGAAGATCTGAAACAATCACACAAGGCATCACCTGACAGCAACATTATCTGCTTAGCCACACGTAGGACATCACATCAGCTGTAATACCTTAGCGTGTGCGGGGCCTCGTTCGTTGAGGAGCTTGTATTGAGGCTGGATCCTGTTGAAACGGGCTAACTCATTCACCAAGCACATTGGAGTTTTCTCTTTAGGGTTTGCCATGTTCTCCTGGGGCGAGCCTTGGACAGAGTGACACAGAGTTTAACAAACACGTATTTTAACCAGCTATTGGTGTAAATATGTGTTGCATCCTAACAATGATGGAAATATGGCTGATAGGGGAGGGAATCTTCTAGACTAGAAATCTACACAAACCATAGCAGAAGCAAAAGATGTTGTCCTGCAAGTTGGTCTAGCCATACTCCATTGTATTCTTGGCAGACTTACCATTGGCTTGGCTAAATTTAGGCCTGGCCAGTCACAGCGCTCTTTGTTTGTAGGGAGATGTTGGGCGGGCTCAGAACCAGTACGGCATTTTTTAAATACATATATGATGGCGACAGAGCGAAACAACAAAGATGGCATTGACGCGGCTTTAGCATCAAATTTGGACGATTTAGACTTGAGCTTTTCTTTGAGACAAAGCAGAGGGAGGTACTTCTTCTACTTTGATGGTGTTTGGCCAACACATTCTCACACCCAAGGCGTCAAAATATAACACGTGTGATCAAGCCTCAATATATGACAATTCGGGACGCCCCAGCATGTCAGGAAACGACGATCAGGGACAAACAGCTGATGCAGCGTCCCATAGCGTCGGTATCCGACGCCGGTGGTGAGACAGACATTAGAACTACTTAACTTTCCCCTCACCCCAATCCTAACCTTAAGGTCACAGTTTATGGACCTTAAGGTTAGGATTGGGGTGAAGGGAAGGTTAAATAGTTGAATAATCCAATCCAATCCAATTTTATTTATAAAGCGCATTCACAAGGCATTACAACCAAACAAGGCGCTGTACACTAAAAATGTTGGTTAATTAAACAGGCGTTATATAAACATGTCGAACACAGATAAAAGATAAAAAGGAAATACAAGAAAATTCCCAAAAATAACAGCTAAAAATCATTAAGACACAGGGTGAAGTAAAAATAGGAAAAAAAAAACCATTTTACAAAGAACCTCAATAATACGGAAGTCGATAATTGTGGAGTCAGTTTTTAATCAATGCAGATGTCAGTGAGGTTCATAATTATGTGGTATAAGCTAGGTTGAAGTAGTGAGTTTTCAGGCGTGATTTAAAAATGCTAGCTGTTGGTGCTAGCCTCACTAGCAGTGGTAATGCGTTCCACAGCTTCGGTGCACAGACAGAGAAAGCCCTTTCTCCACGGCTTTTTAAACGTGCATTGGGAACAGCTAGGAGGAGCTTATCTTCAGACCTGAGAGCACGCGGCGGGTTGTAGTAATGGACAAGTTCACACAGATATGGAGGAGCTTGATGGTTCAAGGATTTGTAAGTGAGAAGCATAATTTTGAAGTTTATCCTGAACTGCACGGGCAACCAGTGGAGAGATTTCAGAATTGGAGAAATGTGTTGTCTTCTGTCAGCTCCAGTCAGCAACCTAGCTGCTGAATTCTGGACCAGCTGAAGTCTAGAGAGAGCTGCTTTACTGATGCCATATAAGGCCGGGGACACACCGGCTGCGGAAGCGCCGCGAAAATGGGGTCACCTTCATTCGGCGCCCTTGTTGAGCTATTCTATAGACCACATGGGCCGCCGAAGCGCCGCAAATCGCCTCGCGCCGGCGCGTGCCGGCGCGCCGGCGCCCCAGCCCGCGCCATGCAGCGATCATTTCGGCGTCGGCTCTATTTTTTTCGCGAGCCGCGGGTGAATCGCGTCAATTCTGGCAGGAAGTCAAACCTAGACATAAGAGGCAGGCCGGTAAAGTTAACAAAATAAAGCATTTCAAAATAAAATTCCGCAATAGTCAAATGTGTTCGTAATCAGACACTGCAGAAAAACCACACACACACATACACACACATCGAACTTGTGTGCGTGTGTGACCACGTGAAGGGGGGAGTGGTTTTGGGTGTCTTTTCACCGGAGCAAACAGGACAGAGAGGCAGAAGGTCTGAGGCAAGCAGTTAAGATGGATGACTTTAAATTAATTATGGAAGTTGAGAAACACAAGGAGCTGTACGACCCCCGAAAAACACGATTATTTACGTCCCATTTAGGAAGAAACTGCTAGGATACAGCTGCAGAACTGGAGCGGGTTCCAAGAGATTCAACTGGCAGAAACAACTCATACCATAGGTTCACACACACACACACACACACACACACACACACACACACACACACACACACACACATGCGCACACACACACACACACACGCGCGCGCGCGCGCACACACGTAGAGGAAAAGAGCTGAGAAAAGGCAGAGAGGAAATTGAGGACACCAAGTGTTTCAAAAGAAAAACTACAGCTGAGCCGAGGCGCGCCTCGACTGGGGCGCGTCTGATTTGAACTGAGGAGCGGCGAGCAGCGGCCGAATTTCGTGAGCGATTCGCTTCTCGGCGCTTCGCGGCGCTTCCGCGGCCGGTGTGTCCCCGGCGTAAGCAGGAGTTGGAGTAATCCAGCATTGAGGTGATAAAAGTGTGGACCACCGATTTCAGAAGACGTACACTCAGGATGTGCTTTAGTTTTGAGATGCGTCTTAGTTGGTAAAAACATGATTTAACTGTGTTATTGACCTGGGCATCCATCTTCAGAGCCTGGTCCATTTTTACTCCAAGGTTGGAGATTACAGAGGATACATTAGGTGAGAGATAGTTGAGGTCAGGTTGTTGAGTTGCCGTGATACTGTTAGGACTGAAAACGATTAAGTCAGTTTTGGCGTCATTGAATAATGTCCGTGTGACCACGTGCGTCAAACAGTGACGCCAGCGGAGCCACGTGACCCAGCGTGTCCCTGATCGTCGTCTCCTGTCGCGCTGGGGCGTCCTGAGTCGTCATATATTGAGGCTTGGTCACACACGTCATATTTTGACGCCTTGGGTGTGAGAATTTGTTGGTTTGGCGGACTGCTCTGTTGACTGATATCCGTCGCTATGAATATGCTGTTCGTTGCTCTGGTCCTAGCGCTATCCAGTTGCGTCAAAGGGAACACACACACAAATAGATTGGTACCACATGTGCAAACAGCCAGATCACAAACACTTTAATGACACACGACATAAAATCTGGTGATCTCTGGTGATGTTCTACCTGGTGGTGAGGCAGACACAGGGGCGTCCCCATATCCGACTGCAGGAGCAGGACAGGCGGGTGTGGGGGCCGGGCCTGTGCCGTTGACAGAAGGCTGCAGACCCAGAGATCCTGAGCTGGCCATGGCAGTGGGTGAAACTCCAGGGGAGAGGCCAGGACCAGCCAGGGGTGCTGTGGTCTGTACTTTCACTTGAGCCATGCTCTATTCCTGTAACAAACAACAGTTATTAACACTTTTACTCTAGTTTGTTTGTTTGTATAACTCGTTTAATTTAACACAGTTTAGGAGTTCTGATTGCCATTTGAATGGATTCTGTGCATGGACAAATAAAGCCCAAACTGGGCTGTTCTCTGGCCTATCTTACATTCTGATCCACTCACAAACAATGAGCCTTTATGTGAAGGAGCTTTACTCATGTTACTGCAGCCAAAGACTCTGGACCAGAGGAGGCAGCCTGTGAAAGCAGCTTCGGTAAAACAATGGCTGTTTATTGACATTTTAGTTCTGATTAAGGAGCGACACATGAGACAAAAATAGGATTACTATTCTGTCACAGTCACCAATTAACTGTGTATTCACAAATTTGGTGGATAATCATTAAAACTCAAGAGCTCATTTACATAAACGATAACTGTTTTCTTAATTAGAGCTTACACGGCCTAATTGATTGTCTTTTTATGTCTGTTATTCCAAAATATCCATCTATCTAGGGGCAGCAGCTCAGGAGGTAGAGCGAGTTGTCCAGTAATCGGAAGGTTGCAGGTTCGTTCTCGGCTCTGACCAGAGAATGCTGCTGTTGTGTCCTTGGGCAAGACACTTAACCCGCCTTGCCTGCTGGTGGTGGTCAGAGGGACTGGTGGCGCCAGTGTTTGGCAGGCTTCACCCCCTGTTGATGCGTTCCAGGGCAGCTGTGGCTACATTGTAGCTCATCCCCAGCTGTAAGTGCCTTGGGGGTTGTAAAACCCTAAGAAGGCGCTACAAATACAGTTAGTAAGTTAGGTAATTAATTGCTGATAGTGTGCACCTGTACACATGTTCCAACTGTTTGGTAACATGAAGACTAGGGCTGCACAACATATCGCAAATGTATCATCATCGCGATCTCAGCATGCAGAATATGCGTATCGCAAAGAACAGGAAAAACTTCAATGGTCAGCTCAAATGTTTGCTACACACACATTTTTTCAATCAAATGGAAGCGTGAAATTTTTGGCAAATCAAATAAAGCCCCTCACCCATTTGGCCAATCCAGTGGGTTCTCACAAGTTAGATGCCCGCCCTCGAGGCGGACGACACTTAATCTGGATGGTTAGCAAACACCTGAGTTAGCTTCATTCTGCTCTTTCTGCTGATTCTGCTTTTCCTGAGATTCCTTTTCTTGTTCATTTTCTTTTTCCTCACATTTCTTGATCACAATTTCTGCTTCTGCCATTTTTTATAATTTTTGTCATTTTTTTATGCATTTGTTTAAATTTTTTTTTGTTCCTGAGTTAAGTTTTTATTTTTCGCAAGTCATATCGTCATCGCAATATTAATTACTATTATCGCAGGTTTCCCTAATATCATGCAGCCCTAATGAAGACCTAATCAACCAATCAGGTCAGTGCATTTGGACAACTAGAAATGGTGAAGACAACATGCTGAAGTTAAACTCAAGTATCAGAAAGGAGGTATAAGCTGAAGTTAAACTCAAGTATCAGAAAGGAGGTATAAGTGACTTTGAATGTGGTATGGTTGTTGGTGCTGGATGGATAGGTCTGAGTATTTCAGAAACTTTCTATATTCTGGGATTTGTACCCACAACCATTTCTATGGTTTACAGAGAATAAGTCAAAACCTAGCAAGTGGAAGTTGTGTGAATAAAAATGTCCTGCTGATGTCAGATGTCAAGAGAAGAATGGGCAGGGCTGTTGGTGGAGACAACAGCGATCCTATTAACCACTTGTTCCAACTAAAGGTCTGCAGAACAGCATCTCTGAACTACAGCGACAGAGGGCCACACCAGATGTCTCTGCTCTCAGCTAAGAAGAGTAAACAATTCACCAGAACTGGACCATAAATAAATGGGAAAAAAAAAACATAAGCTGATAAGCTACAACTTTCAGATGGTCGGGTCAGAATTTGGCATCAACAACATGAAAGCATGGATCCATCTTCCTGAGTCTGGTTTAAACACCACAGCCTACTTGAGTATTGCTGCTGACCTTTATGACCACAGTGGACCCATCTTCTGATGGACACTTCCAGCAGGACACTGCACCAGGTCACGAAGATCAGATCTTCTAAATAGGGCTGTAGCGAAGCCTCGACGACGTCGACGGCTCGATTCTAAAAATTTGTCGACGTCAGATCCGGAAGTCGACGCACCGCGCCCACTTGTTGCATCCCCTGGAGTTTGTAAATAGAGGAGGAATCTGTCTGTTTTTCCTCTAGTTCGCCCTCTTCTCCGCCTTCACTAACATCTCCACCAAATACAGAAGAACTGGAACAATGTCCGTCCGCTACTAAATTCCTTTCTTGTTTTGCCCGCCTTCGTCTCCCAGCAACGGACAACAACTTCCGGGGTCAGATGCGCTGCTTCGTCTCTACCTCAGATGTAGGAAATCACCGGGAGCGTTTCTCCCTTCATAAAGGAGCTTCTTTCAGACATTAGAAGAGCTGTTTTGGTGGTTTCAGTCTCTCCTCCGTGCTGGTCTGTTTGCTGCTGGGTGTTTTTGTTTTATTTAAACTTGGTAACTTGAACTTAACGTTGGTAAAGCTACTGTTAGCATCTTCGCTAACAGCTTCTTGCGTTGGGATAAGCTGTTACGTTTTGGTTTAGAGTTCATGTTTTTTGTGGTGCAGATCTCCCTTTTATTACATTTAGAGTGTTGTGGGTTTTCGATTTAGTTTAAAATATCACTTTGAGTTTGGTTTAACCACCCAGTTTAGAGTTTGGACTTTTGGAGATTCTTATTTTGGTCCAGAACCCAGTAATCTTTGCCCAGTGGGACATCCCAGGTTATTTGTACTTGTGTTTTAATTCCCCACAGACAGAATTAGTTTTATTATTCCCAACCTGTGGATGGAAAGATTTATGTTTTTTTGTTGTAAATAAACCTGATCATCATTTTAACTTTTAAATCCCACATTATTGTCCCTTCCTTTTTGCACACGAGCCAAACTCCCCAGGAAGGGTCGTAACACCACTCGCCTCACGCACATAAGTGACCAAAACAAAGCAGCATGGAGACACTCCATCTTCTACCACCTCTCAGGCAGCAGCCTGCACTCCCAAGTTCTACACGTCACCAGAACATAACCAACCACAACACAATAAAAGCAGTGTTTTACAAAATGGAAGGCCTGTAGTGTTTATTCTCTTACAGTAAGAATTTATCATTTTTTTGAGGAATTTATTTGAGATGTTCTGGTTTTTGTTAATTGTGCAATATAAAAATAATCATTAGATTAATTTTCTAAATAGTCATTAGAATAGTCGACTATTCGATAAAATAATCATCAGAATAATCGTTTTAAAAATAATCGTTTACCCCCAGCCCTACTTCTAAAACAGTTTTACAGAATTCAATCATGAGTTCACTGGACTGACCCCATCAGCCTTCACCGTCACTAGATCTCAGTCCACTCCAGCACCACTGGGGTGGGGTGGAATCAGACTCCCACCATAGATTACCTGCCAACAAATCTGCAGCAAATTCATGATACCATCATGTCAGTATGGACCAGGCCCTTGAGAGGGGTTTCCAAATATTTTGCTGGATCTCAGCAATGAGGAATAAAGGTGGTTCTGAAAGTAAAACGAGCCCAAACCCCTGTGGATGTATGTGGTATGATTGGTACCTGTTAGAAAAGTATGAATGAATAAAAATCGTGAAACCAGGGATAGACTGATATATTGAGTTAATATTTACCATTCTCTAACATATCAGCATCAGTAAGTCAGTCAATCTCCATTAAGCACTTTAAACTCACAAAGTCACCAAAATGCTTCTTCTGTACGTTAATTCTGTGTACCTTTTCAACTTCCATTTCTTGGTTTTTTTTAAACACGAAAAAGAAAAATTGTTATTTACCTGGTTTGTTAACGTTTCAGCTACTTCCTGTAGTCATCCTCAGAGCTGTGACGCTGTTGGTGATTAACGGAGAAGGAAGTGGCGCCACCAACAGCTCTGAGGATGGCTACAAGAAGGAGCTGAAACGTTAGCAAACTGACGACTAAAGTCGTCATTTGCATTTTTTTTTTACTGTGTGGGCGTCGGAATGAGCTCCCGCACCGTGAGAACAAACATCTCAGCTCTAAAGCCTGATCTTCATCCGCATATGTCACACGTCACGTGATCAGGAAGCAGAAAATACAAGTGTTAGGAGATCATTTTGGGCCGCTGCAGTAAAAAAAAAGTGAGGTGTGAACCAGAAAAGCTTCTGCCAATCACAATTCGACAACGGATTATGAAAGAACGGATAATGCTCGAAACGCATGGATTCTTCCTGATGTAAGAGGTGAGTCTCCTCTTTGTTTTGGTTGTTTTGGCGTTGACTTCACCATAGAGCGCAATGTTCTGTGACTCTTAAAAAACCACTGAAAACGCTGAAAAATGCTGGCAGCGAAGGGCTTTTCTGATCAGGAAGTGGCTGGAAGTTAATGAGTTACAAACGGGTAAATATCGGCATGAGATATGGGTCAGCCAATGTGGAGTTTTCCTCTCCACTGTCACTACATGCTTGCTTAGTATAGGGATTGCTGTAAAGTCTCTGACACAACAAGTCAATTACCCAAAGCAATCTGCTGGGTTTCCTTACATCGGATACTTTTAACTAATTGGCATTATTAACTGAACTCAATTGGAAAGATTGATTTGGTGCTATATAAATAAACTGAATTGATTCGTTTTAATAGTGGCATCGGATATACCTATGTAGTAGAGCCGATTTAGAGACAGGCACATCTGCAGGCAGCCCGGTACCGCTCCAGAATTTTATTGAAACAAGCATTCCTGATAAACATCTGCCTACAAATCCTTTAAAACAATATTGTTTACTGATATTTATTTTTATTTACCAATTTTATATTTAAAATTTAGTAATTGTTTTATTTGTTTAACTTTGTTTTTTTTTTTTTTTAACACTGACCAGTGCATAAAAATACCTGTTACATTTATTGTTTGAAGACTGATTTCAGATCAGAAATGTTGTGCATACTTCATTGTTATTAGTGACATTTTAACATGTAAATACAGTGAAAAAAGTCGATAGACACCGACCATGAAAATCATCCCCCCCCCCCAAAAAAAAAAAAAAAATCGGCAGCTATATAAGGGTATCAGTTATAGAAAAACCCACATCGGCTGATCTCAGTTTACAAGAATGCTGGGGGGCATTGTGTTATCATAACAAAGTTATGGGAAAGACCACAGGAACATTATTAATAGTATTTTTTCCTAATATAATTAGGACTCATTAGCTTCTAGAGCTAATAGTAACAAGTGTCCCCTGACATGGATGAGCTGGTGTCAGCAACAATTCAGATGAAAATTCATAACAAAAAGGGTTCAAACATGTCAGATTTCGCTTTCGCAAACCAGATCAAACGCATCATTAACCAAGACACATCCATCCACAGTAAGTGGACCACGGGCGTTTAGATTACAGGAGCTAGAATAAATTATGATAAGTGTCGCTGACTCACAAACAGAAACTGAGCCTTGTTTGGAGTCGCTGCTAGCTGAATGGAGAAGTAAAGGCTGGGTTTGCCTGACAGAGCCGCAGGTCTCCGTGCAGACCCCTCACATCACAGCTTCTAACCGTCCAGCTTAGCAAGGAAGCTAACGGTAACCACAGCACGGAAACCGCGTTTCCTCCGAATGTCAGCCTCTAAAAACACATTTACTAAACGGGCAAGCACGCGAATAGTCATGAATGTGTCACAGGACTCTCTCCGGGTGGATATATTTCATTTTGCCCCCCTCTGGTTGCGCTTGTTTAGCCGATTGAGGCTCATCATGGCTGCACGGCCGAGAGCACCTATCTCCCACTCTTGCTTTAGCATCTCCACACTACCCCGCTTTCAACAAAAGTCAGGGCAAATTCAGTCTATCCTAACCCTATATACGGACTGGTGAGCACCCGACTACAGCAGGACAAACATTTAAATGCATTTTTTTTACCTTTGTCCAGGGCCAGACCCCAGTTACACCTCCAACATTGGCAAACACTAAAGAGAACTGGATGGACAAGGGAACGTACCATGTAATTAGCACGGAATAAAACACTTCACGCGTTAACTTTAATTACATTTATTACTAATTGTAAAATTTTTGTTTATCAAATACGTTTAATTTGATCCTATGGATTAAAAACTGAAATATACAATGATAATGATAGATTCATTAGAATTAATGAACCGGACACCCCCGCCATGACAGAAATGGTTCAGTCAAGGTTTGCTCCCTTGCTGCTCCAAGTTAACGTTTCAATAAAAATCACGTTATATCCGATTCTGGACTTCCAGAGACAACATTGTAGATGCTTAAGATGATTTCTTGCTTCGATTAACCTGATTTGAATGAAATTAAGTAATTAATAGACTTGTGGTGGAGATGTCAACATTTCTTCCCATTGAGTCACATATTTATTCCATTTATTTATTGCTAGTTTTCAATGTTTGTAATCTACACTATAAACACGAATAAAATAACTAAAATAACCTTAAAAGCACTGTTCGCGTGGATAAAATATAATATGTATGCAATCATATGACGCAAACTAAGTATTTTTGAACAAAACTAAACGAAACAGAACTTCAAGCAGCGCCATCTACAGCATGTCATTTATACTTTTTTTAAGTTTATTTTGTTTTAGGAAATCTAGAGAATAAAAAAACTTCGTTGCAGGAAAACCTAACATTTAACAAAACGTAAGTATGTATTTATTTTTCTAATTTTCTTGCAAACAAAAAACGTGTTACTGTGGGAAGATTTTGACAGGTTTCGAAACCAGTTTTTTAAAATTGTGTTACCATCAAATATCAAATCCTATCTTGAATGAAAACCTTAAAATCGTTATATTTTCTTTATACCTGTTTTATTTTTCCTCAGCATTGTTTTATAATTGTATATCTTTTTTGATAAAAAATATAAACTTGTTTTTGCATTGTGACACATATCAATAAAATATTACAGTTTAGATAAATATCAAGTGAAACCCAATATGTTATTTTACAAAAGCAGTAGTATTTATAACTGTGAATCCTATTTGTTAGTATCAGACGTTATGTAGAGGACGCTGAAAAGCTTAACAGCGTAACCGCCATATTGGATAGGTGAGGTCCCTCACTCTCCCATAAACACAAGGTGTTTTTATACATATCTGTGCACTCTCTATCCCCAGCTAGTCATAATAGAGTGAGCAACAATTTCAAAAACAGATCACGTGGGACTTTCTAGACTACCTTTTGTAATCAGAGATGGAGACCCATCCAAGATGGCAGCCATGTGTCTGTGGTCAATATTCACCAATAGATGGCGGTATTGGGCCGCTTTTTGAAGCATGTCTTAAACGAAAGGTTAATTTCATGCCTGTTGAATAACATGCTAATTGTACCAGTGGAAATTGTGCTTTTTAAAACTTGAGATTAAAATTCAATAACAATTACGTTCAAAACGTAAATATTCTGCTTTAATGCTGTATTAAAAATATCTGATCCAACATCTATAAACCAATGTATATTTTAGCCATTTTTATAGGTAAGAAAGGGTTTATAGAAATCAACTATTACATTTTTCAGCTGCAAATGTGCTTATTTTATGAAGAATTGTTATACTATGGCTTAATTTGATCTTTTTGAATACTTAAGTGAATGTGCATTATTAGAAATATTAGTTCTAATGTGTAAATCACCCAAACTTGTAAGGTTGATTTAATTTTTTTGGTTAGAGAATCTGTTTTTCTGCATATTTGTAGATAATTCGGGCAAATTTTTAACAAAAGCAACCGATTATATAATGTTTGGGTCTTTGTTCATTAGAAACATATTAATGTCAGAACAAGTGCAACATAACAAGTGATAGAAAATAAATGACAAATGCAACAAGATTAAATAAAAGTGAATTTATGCTTTTATTGTTGATTATGAAAATGAACAGGCACCTATTACATGGAGCTTGCACATCCCAGAACAAAAAAAAAAGTTTTTAAATATAAATAACCCGCCCTCATTAGTGTTTATCACTCTCACAACAACCTGCAAGCTAAGAATTCAAACCACATTAAAAAGGAAAACCACAAAAACTAAAATCTCAACGTGTTCACTCACAAATTAGTTTTAACTCCTCTGATCTTGTGCCCACTGCATGAAGGCCTTTTTGTCTCTGCTCACATGCTGTTGACTGCATTAACATCAATCAGGTTTTTTTCTGTACCAGCAAACTAACAGATGACTCAACTCATTAAGAAGAAGCAAAAACCATCGGATAAATAGTCGTCTTTAAGTTATGAATATAGTTTTTAAGATAGTTGTGGTAATCTCCTCTACATCATCACATTCACTCAGCTTCATAAAAAAGAAACAAAATTGTGCTAGATCTCAGAAAAAAATCGTTTTGGAAAAATTCAAGTATCTGACTGGATAAAAGTGTTTAGGAATGGAGTGATTAGTCTTTGGAGGTGATCTTTGTGATGTTAAAAAAGTTATGGGAAGATTTAAGGATGTCGATGAGAAAGGTAGGGTTTAAAACTACATGCACCCCCACTGTAAAATCAACCAATTCTTTTTACAGTGTACAATTCCTAATTTAACCAAAAAAAAAAAACACTAATGTTTATCATTCAGATGGAAACGGAAGTGCATCTCCTGCTGAGTTCGGTCATCATTCAGAAAAACTTCTACACATTAATAGACAAACTTTCAACATAACAGTCTCTTTTGGTGTAAATATAGCTAAATTCAGAATATTAAATAGGTAATTTTTAGAGGCGATCTCTTTATTGAAAAAAGTACCTGAGCCAAAACTGACTGGGGAAGAAGAAGAAAAAAATCACAATTTTTTCTGACTTTTACACACTTTCCTGTCACTCACTGCTGCTCTGGAGCTCATTCGAAGTTTTAAATTAAATAATACAAAATATTAATAATAATAATAATAATAATAAACACACTGACCCATCAAAAGAACCCCTTTTTCAAATTGTTGGCTAGTCCAAAAACAGTAGAAAAACAGACATTTAAAATCAAACATGTCAGAGGAAAGAAAATTAAAGCGTGTAAATTTAAACGACATTCATCATACATGTAAAACGCATCAGTGTGTTCTTAGACATTCTTTAAATGGGAGAGAGGCTGCTGCTGCTGCACATCTAACCCAACCTGATGAGGAGATGCTCACCGAGGTCACCTTATCGGGTTCTCGCCCCGTTTGTACCGCCATTCCGTCCAACAGCAGGAAGAACCGCAGGTCTCAGGTTGGAAGATGAAGAAAACCGCGCTATCAGCGGTTACTAACCAGAAAAAATACACACAAAGGACTGCTTACAGTGCATCTGCAAGTAGTGGATAACGTAAAAAGTGTTTCTTTCCAAACTAGATACTCTCACAGTGCATATAATAGTAATGATGATGATTATGATGAAGAAAAGGGAAATACCAATGGAGCATTTTCTTGGGGTTTTGATGGTCAGATCCCTTCTAGAAGATGGTTACATTTCTCTTCGTAGGCCCCAGCATGCATCCATCAGTTGTTATTGCACAACACAAAGATCTTAAAAAGCACCCACACAAAAACAAACAATAATAATAACTGTAACACAGGAAATTCTATTGTCTCACCAGAAATCTGCCTTTTCTCGCTCGCTGCACTCCGAACCGTTAGCCAAAAATAACGCATCACTTGTACTCGGGTCGATTTCCGTTTGTCATTTTCTATGTTACAACCGACTTAAACATGCAGCCCCCTCCCTTTCGTTTTTAGTGGGGAATGTAGACAAAAGCCTCCAGCGCTTGGTTTCCATTGCTCCAGTCAAAGGTCAGAGTTCAAAGACCGAATGATTAAAAAGTGCTTTACGTAGGTCAGTAGGACTTCTTTCTTCTACGAGTATTACAAAGTTTGTACATTAGCATGTATCATCTGTGAAAAGAAAGCACGTTTCAATCCCAGGATCAAAACGTTTGGTGTTTGTTTAATGAAGCTAAAATACTCACCGTGATACCACCATTTCGTTTTCTTTGGGTTTTTGTTACACGTTCTTACATAGAAGGAGTTATCAGGCGGCCGTCGCTGCAGAAGGATGAAAATAAACAGGTTTAGCATTTAGCCAGTACAGAAATGATGACGGGAGGTGTCGGGATGCACGGAGCAGGTACCTTTTCTTTGCAGCTGGACAACATGCTGATAATGCTAAGACAAACTGATTGCACTGAGAGGGCTGGTGACCAATCTTCCGTCAGAATCGATAAACAGATGTGACCGTTGCTATACACATGTGGGTGGATAGGTATATTCTCTCCTGTGAACATTACCTGCATAAGTAGGGAAAATGAACAACAATTAAGTGATAAACATATTTGAAATGACACCTAAAAGGGGTGGTATCTTCTGAAAATGTTTATTCCCCTCTACTGTGTGAACCCTGGCGTATTTAACCCTCTGCAGCAACATGGAGCTCTGGGATTAGGACACGGGGCCAGGGTGGGGTGAGAGGCAAATATAGGCCAGCAGAGCAAATAAACAGTCGTCAAACACTTTCTATAAAAAGAACTGGGGAGCATTTGCTGTTAAAAGTGCAAGAGTCAAAACTAAATGGTCAGATGAATTACCTCAAGCACAGTAAATGGCCTGTGTTTGAAATAGCACCTTCTTAGGGTTCTACAACCCCCCAAGGTGCTTTACAAAACAGTCATTCACACACACATTCACATGCTGGTGGTGATGAGCTACGATGTAGCCACGTGTAGACAAGTAACCCACCTTGCCTGCTGGTGGGCAGAGGGGCATGCGGCGCCTGTGTACGGCAGACTCACCTCTGTCAGTGCGCCCCACAGCAGCTGTGGCTCATCACCACCAGCGTGTGAATGTGTGTGTGAATGGGTGAATGACTGTGTTGTAAAGCACCCTGGGGGGTTGTAGTAAGGCACTATTTCAAATACAGGCCATTTACCATTTAATAGACAACCTGCTCTACCTCCTGAGCTACTTGCTGCCCAAGTGCATGAAGTGCATCAGCTGAGATGATGAGTGGGGTGGAGGTAATAAAAAACAGGAACAATGGATAACAATAAGTGAAGGCGGAGCTGACAGCAGAGTACCAGCTCTGCAAATGTGGACGCAAAGATGACATTTAAATGCTTCGTGCTCCAGCAGGAACCTGTCGTTTGTAAACTGCACATTCTAACAGTATATTGTGTTTTTATCCTCTACTTTTCACCCTAAAAGCCTCCCAAGTAGGGGTAGACCGAAATACCAGTCAGCCAATATTACAACCGATGTTTGTCTTTAGTAAAGCCGATTTAAAGTCAGGCACATCCTTGGAAAGCCTGGTTTGGACAGATCGACGGATTGTTTGACCGATATGGGAAAACTTAACGTGTGTTTTCTGAAAAACTGACCAATGCAGCAAACTACCAATAATGCTCTGCAGCTGGCGGATGGGCACTTTCAGAGAAAACCAGGCGTTCCTATTTAAAGGGTTGATTACTATTTCAGTTGTAAAAATATCCCTAGCCTGCCATTTTTGGAGTGCAGGTCCTGGTGAGTAAAAGAGAAGTGTTGATTTAAACTAATCTCCTAAATATGGCTTCTGAGGCACGACTTCACCGATTTCAGGCTTCAGTTTCTACCAACCACGGAACAACCACAGAGACAGCTTTTAAAATGATTAATGCAGCCACCCATAAGGTAGACACAAAAGTTTTTCCACTTAAGTTTAGAAAAGTGGTCCTCTGGGCTTTAGTGCCCCCGCTGCAGAACTCTTAACAGATAGGTGCCAATATCGGATCATCTAGTGATGCTGAATTCAAACATTACTGTCAAAACATCATAAAAGAAAACTGAAGCTAAGACAGTGTAAGAAATGAGTGACCCTTTCAACTAGGCTGGATAAGGCTTCAGAGAGTGCAGAATGCAGCGGCTAGATTCCTGACAAACACCTCTTGACGCTGTCACATTTCACCTGTCCTTGCACGCTTGCACTAGCTGCCGGTTAAATATCGTATCCAGTTTAAGGTCTTAACCTTAGTTTACAACATCCTGAATGGTCAAGCCTCTGCTCATCTGTCAGAACTGCTCATGCCTCATGTTCCACCCAGAACCCTGAGATCAGCAGATCATTTACTTTTGTACATCCCAAAAATGAAGTATAAATCTCGTGGGGAGCGGGCCTTTGTGTTCGCTGCTCCTAAACTTTGGAATGCTCTCACCCTTAGTGTTCGACAGGCCCCAGAACTGGGTTGATTCAAGTCTGTACTGAAGGACTACTTCTACTATTTAGCTTTTGATCAATGACCAAGCTTTTATTGTTATAGAATCTTCCCTGTTGAAATGTGCTAACCTTTTAGCATTGTTTTTATTGTGACTTTGTTTTTACTCTAGTATGTTTCTTTTACATTTTTAGGTTATCCCTTTTATCTCTTTTATGATATTTATCTTGTTTTTATCTTGGGGTTTTCCTTTTACTACTACTGTACAGCACTTTGGTCAGCTGTCATGCTGTTTTTAAATGTGCTTTATAAATAAACTTGGTATGGTATGGTATGGATAAAGATCCACAAACGTGGATCTACAACAGCTTTTCTTTGAGCCTCTATTGGCGCTTACACATTAGCGTAGGTACGGGCCCATAAGGTACCGAACGGCACCGGAATTTGGTTTCACACACCGGTCCGATTAGCGTTTTCAGTGCCGAGGCGACTTTTTCCCAGACCTTCTCCCCAGCGGTCAGACTGGGACCGAGGCGACACTACGGACTGACTGGCCGGCTGAAATTACGCCTACCGCCTCCGATCTGCGAGAAGAATCAGCCAGCCGGGGGTTCCTGCATGTGCGGTTCATTTTCATGCTGGATGCTGTTGAGTTAACTTCTGTCTGTTGCACGGAGCTGCCGATCCGGAGCTGCTATTAAGTGTGGGAGCGGGAGAAAAGAATAGCTTTGTTTGAGTGTGTGTGTGTGCATGCATGCTCCCATTCTCCGCATCGGAGCTCTTGCCCCTCGCAAGCAGACAGCTGCTCAGGGGAGAAATCAGGGGGTGGGCGGCACAAGATTATGAGGGGACACAGAGTAAATTAATAAAATAATGTGGTTCAGAGTCTCCAAAAGCAACACAGCTCATGTCCGCCTTTTGGTACCTTATGGAACGGACTTTCCCGCGCGTATTAAGCGCCCCCCACAGGCTTGGGGATTTCCGCATCTTGAGAAGTTCCTCGGATTAATATGTAAACACTACACCGACCATACCAGCCCAAACTCACGCCATCCTGCCCGACCAAACCCCGACCGTTACGACGCTAGTGTGCAAGCGCCATATAAAGCACATGACACTTTGTTGGGGTCCACAATGCCCTAGGAGCTCTGATAATGAATATTAAATGAGCTGCATGCTGATTGGCTGGTTTAATGGCTCAATGACACTGCTCAAGCTAGAATCTCTGTACAGCAGTGTACAATATCCATATTATTCAATAGAAAGCTACAGATCTATCTGGCATTCATTATAAGTTTGGATATACCCTGTACATCCTGGAACGTTACATGTGTTTTCCCTTTGTTTATAAGAACATTAGCAGTAGCTCGGGCTAGCATTTTTCTGCAGTTAGCATTACTGAGATCAAAGTTTATTCATTGCGGATGTTGAAGTGGGTTGGAGCATGCTAATGTAGGGAGGTGCGTCTATGCTTATGACGCGTTAAACCAGTTTTTGTCAGGATGAACCGTTTCTCCGTGACCATTACAACTTTACTAATTTACAAGTTGCAGACTTTTTGGTACGCTACATAGACATCTCAAGTTGCCTCTATTCAACAACAAGGTAAAAGTGGTTGTTGAATTGTAGGACCCATTTAAATATGCGAACACACACACACACACACACACACACACACACACACACACACACACACACACACACACACACACACACACACACACACACACCCTTTGCTCTTACCTGAGGTGAATCAAAAGGATATCGACTACTAAATTTGAATAGCAGCTGAAATTTCTCTCCTTCATAGAGTGTACCGGGCGCTCCCTCCATATCTACAATCCACCTAAAAACAAAAAAGGACAATGATGACTAAAACATTCCCCCGGTGCCCCAATAAAGAACACAGGTTACCCAAATGTTTACTGTCGAATATAAACGTTACAGGGGTGGTAATCATATTTTCTGAACCATTGGTATTGAAGCTGCTTTACCAAATCAGCACAGCAAGTTGGCCATTCCATATAAACACAGTCAAAAGACTCTCATACCTCCGTCGGCTAGGCCACGCCCCCCAATACGGGAATGCGCATTGCCAGAGTAAATGGGAGAGCACAAATCAACAATCACATTTTTCTATGCCTAAACATCTTTGGTGTCTGTGACTTCAAATGGTGTTTTTTCTTTTTGGGACTCTGGTAGTTTGTCCTTAAGTTGAAGTGGTAGCAGCTGGCTGTTTCTCCTTATCTGATATTAATATTATATGTGCTTGGTCTCGTCTTGGTAACAAAGGCATTTTTACTTGGCCTTTAAAAATGGGACCCAATGCTTGACACAGCTTTAAAGGGTTGGATTGGGGGGTTAAACTACGAAATAGTTCCCGAGCGCAGCCGTGTCTGCAGCACACCGCGCCTCCCCACACAAGTGTGTGTGACAACTAGGGCTGCACGATATTAGGAAAACCGGCTATATTCGATAACAATGATTAAATTGCGATAACAATATTACTTGCAATAAATAAAAACTTATCTCATGAACAAAAATAATCAAAAACAAAGAAGAAAAAAAAAAACGAGAAAAGCAAAAGATGTGAGGAAAGGGAAAAAGATAATGAACAAGAAAAGGTAATCAGTGGATCCCAGGAAAAGCAGAATCAGCAAAAAGAGCAGAACAAAGCTAACTCATGTGTTTGCTAACCATCAAAATTAAGTACTGTCCGCCTCAGGGGCGGGCATCTAATCTATGAGAACCCACCCTTTTGGCCAAATGGGTGAAGAGCTCTATTTGATTTGTTAAAAAAAACATCAGGCTTCCATTTGATTGACAGAATGCATTATGTGTAGCAAACATTTGAGCTGATCATTCATTGCGATATTTATCTGTTCTTTGTGATATGCATATTGTGCAAGCTGATATCGCGATAACAATATATTTACGATATATTGTGCAGCCCTAGTGACAACTATGGGACTTTAATCTTTAATATGGTCAAGGGCCTGGTCTTGGTTCTCTCTCATCTTGGTAATGTCGTGGTCTCGGATAATTTGGTATTGATTACAACAACTAGGTGAAGGTTTTAAGACAAAATTGAGAGAACCACTTTATTTTTAGTGAGTTTTTTTAACCTTCACATTATACTTATAGCAATACTATGTTAGAACGTTATCAAGAGACATGAAAAAAGTGTTTTAAGCCAACTTGTTTAGCAGATTTGGCATTGGAGCTTTAAGATGACTATTTGGAGATATACAAATTTCAACATTTGTTCTCTAATCAATTACAGAAAAAAAGCCTTCCTTTCTTCATCATATTAAATCCATCTCACCGGTCCACTAATCATATGCTAAACACCCCAAAGCATAAACAATGTCTCTCTTAAATGGTTGTATAGTGTAGAACAAGCCGCTAATAAATTAGTGATGCACTGAACACTCAGCTGGTGATGGGGATCGGATCATTTTCAGCTCTACTGGCTGCAACTGATGACAGGCAGCGTTGGAAAACTCAATGTAGTAAATACACGGCGCTGACAGCTCTACTTGAATACAAATCAAACTTAAATCAACATCTTAGTTTAAACATTGAGCAGAGAAACCTCTGTTTTACAACTGATTAATCTCATATCACACCAATAAAACCTGGCAGTTTAAAAAAAGATAAGTTTAAATGTTTAATGTGAGTGGGAAGGTTCTTCTTGAGCCTTAGGCTGTTCTGGAGAAAATATAAAAGTTGTTAATAATTATAAGAGAAAATAAACAGGAATTTCCGAGTCAGCTTTTTAAATCTAACAAGAGCCAAATGGCTGACTTTGCAAAAATAAAAATCTAAATGGCCAGCACATTCACTTAGAACTGTTGATTTTGTTATAAAGAATTTTGGATAGTCTCAAAGAATGACCTTTATTATAATCAAAGTTAAGGAAGGGGAAATTTACATAAAGTGATGCCATCTTTATTAAATCAAAGGGCATTTATTAGCTCAATTGGTGGCGACCAAATGACTTCCTGTTGTTACAGAAATAAAGTAAACTAGAACAGTGTGAGCTGCCAATGCTGCAGTAACTGTAGAATCAAAAGCTCTCAGTCTGACTCCAGTGACATTCAATATTCAGAGGGGTTTGACAGTGGTTTGGTAATAATGTGATACTCCATTGATTTGGTGGATACAATCTATTTCTGCTTCAGTAGCCCAGCGACAGCACAGTGCTGAGTGGGCTGGTAGCAATTCAATCCAAGTATAAGAACTGCCAATGTGAAAGGCTCGGGTCTTTTGTATGAAATCTGTTCATCTATGCTGTGTTGGTAATCTATTAAGTCAAATATTGTAGTTTTAAGGCCTAGTTAACAGAATTAAGTCCGGTACAAGGTAGCAGAAGTCCAAAAGGAGACTAAATTTGGACATTTTTCCCAAATGAAACAAAAGGACCCTAAATTGCCATGTCTTTTTCAAATGCAACTTTGTGACAAATAAACCTACGTTCATGAGATCTTCTTTGCTTCAGATCAATGTGGACGATGACTGGCAAAATTAATGCAGAATACAATTGAGGACTTGCCTGGCAAGCTAGCCTGGCCAGCCATGCCAATGCTTCCTTATGCAAAACAAAGGGCCTCGTAACGCTCCTATTCAAATAACCCCACCCCCTGAGAATTCTAACCAAGCCAATCAGCGCTGAGCAGTGTACGTCACACACCACAATGCTCAGTTTCTCATAAAGAACGAAGATGACGTCTGACGCGGAGTTCGCTGCAGCTCTTTCCTCTGTTCTAAATGACTTGGATGTCTTTAAAACCACAAGTAAAAGCACTAAAAGCCTTTTTTATAAAGAAAGGTGGTTGCATTGTCACCAGATGGCAGACACCATCTTTGACTACAGCTAAAAAACTACAGCATCGCGCAATACAGTTGTCATTTCTGCCTTTTTTTCTGATTGGTTATTTTTGAGCTGGCTCGTCCCGGCCCTCATGGTGCTCTCTGCCTATGAGTGTCCAGACTCATCCTCTGTGTAGAATAGACAAGAGGACGAGTCTGGCAGGCCAGGCTACTAGCAAGCCATCCCATATAAATATATAATCTGGCCACAACCCATAGACGAACTCGGCCATCTTTCAAATGATATCCACACGTGACTGGACAGCGCTAGGACCAATCAGAGCAATGAACAAGTTGACATACGAAATCAATTAATGGGGAAGTCCACCATTCACCGCTAAAAGACTAAGCAAATGCATCCTTGTTTGAAAAGTCCAAGTCTAAATCATCCAAAGTTGATGCTAAAGCCGTTTCAAACCAGCACTGTTCCTGGACCAACACCATTTTTGCAGTTCTTCTCTGCCACAGCTCTGGTGCTAAGCCTGTCCATCGTCAAACATACAGGTCATTCTCAAAAAATTTGCATATTGTGATAAAGTTCATTATTTTCTGTAATGTACTGATAAACATTAGACTTTCATATATATTAAGATTCATTACACACAACTGAAGTAGCTCAAGACTTTCATTGTTTCTAATATTGATGATTGGGTGGCAGACAGAGGCGGGAGCCTTGGCGGTCCGATCCCCGGACAAGAAAACTGGTTTCTGGGACATGGAACATCACCTCGCTGGCGGGGAAGGAGCAGGAGCTTGTGGCAGAGGTTGAGCGGTACCGGCTAGATATAGTCGGACTCACCTCGACACATAGCATTGGCTCTGGAACCCAAGTCCTTGAGAGGGGTTGGACACTCTCCTTTGCTGGAGTTGCTCCGGGTGAGAGGCGGAGGGCTGGGGTTGGCTTTTTGTTAGCCCCAAGACTCTGCCTGTGTGTTGGGGTTTACCCCGGGGGACAAGAGGGTAGCTTCCCTGCGCCTTCGGGTCGGGGAACGGGTCCTGACAGTTTTTGGAGTCCCTGGGACGAGTGCTAAATAGTGCTCCATCAGGGGACTCCATTGTCCTGCTGGGGGACTTCAATGCTCACGTGGGCAATGACAGCTTGACCTGGATGGGTGTGACTGGGAGGAACGGCCCGCCTGATCTGAACTTGAGTGGTGTTTCGTTATTGGACTTCTGTGCAAGCCGCAGTTTGGCCATAACGAACACCATGTTCGAACATAAGGATGCCCATCGGTACACTTGGTACCAGGGCAGCCTAGGTCGCAGGTCGATGATAGACTTTGTAGTTGTATCATCGGACCTGCGGCCGTATGTTTTGGACACCCGAGGGAAGAGAGAAGCGGAGCTGTCAACTGATCACCACCTGGTGGTGAGTTGGATCAGATGGCAGGGGAAAATGCTGCGTGGACCTGGCAGACCCAAACGCATAGTGAGGATCTGCTGGGAACGCCTGGCAGAAGAACCTAAGACGGTCTTCAACTCCCACCTCCGGAAGAGCTTTGATGGCGTCCCAAGAGCAGTGGGGGACATTGACTCCGAGTGGGCCTTGTTCAACTCTGCGATTGTTGAGGCGGCTGTTGCTGCTGTGGTCGCAAGGTGGCCGGTGCCAATCGTGGTGGCAACCCCCGTACCCGCTGGTGGACACCAGAGGTTCGGGGAGCCGTCAGGCTGAAGAAGGAGGCCTACAGGGCGTGGCTGATCTGTGGGTCTCCGGAGGCAGCAGACAGGTACCGGATAGCCAAGAGGGGTGCAGCAGTGGCAGTTGCCGAGGCAAAATCTCGGGCGTGGGAGGAGTTTGGTGAGGCCATGGAGAAAGACTATCGATCGGCTCCAAAGAGGTTCTGGCAAACTGTACGGCGCCTCAGGACAGGAAGGCAGCAACTCGCTCACGCTGTTTACAGTGGGGATGGGGAGCTGCTGACATCAACTGAGGCTATAGTCGGACGGTTGAAGGAATAATTTGAGGAGCTCCTCAATCCCACCTATGTGCATTCCGAGGAGGAACCAGAGCCGGGAGACCTGGGGATGGACTGTCCAATCTCGGGGGGCAGAAGTTGCTGAGGTAGTCAAACAACTACACAGCGGCGGAGCCCCGGGGGCGGATGAGGTTCATCCTGGGTATCTCAATGCTATGGATGTTGCAGGGCTGTCATGGTTAACACATCTCTGCAACATTGTGTGGTCATCGGGGGCAGTTCCTGTGGAGTGGCAGACCGGGGTGGTGGTCCCCATCTTAAGAAGGGTAATACACTATTCCAACTATAGGGGGATCACACTCCTCAGCCTCCCTGGAAAGGTCTACTCCAAGGTACTGGAGAGGAGGGCTCGATCGATAGTTGAATCTCAGATTGAGGAGGAGCAATGTGGTTTTCGTCCTGGCCGTGGAACTGTGGACCAGCTCTATACCCTTACAAGGGTGATGGAGGGGGCATGGGAGTTTGCCCAACCAATCCAAATGTGTTTTGTGGATTTGGAGAAGGCTTATGACCCCAGGGGCACCCTGTGGGGGACGCTCCAGGAGTATGGGGTGGGTGGCTTTCTGTTAAGGGCCATTCAGTCCCTTTACCAGAGGAGCGTGAGTTTGGTCCGCATAGCCGATAGTAAGTCGGACCTGTCGCCAGTGAGGGTTGGACTCCGCCAAGGCTGCCGTTTGTCACCGGTTCTGTTCATTACCTTTATGGACAGAATTTCTAGGCACAGCCGTGGTGTGGAGTGTGTCGAGTTTGGTGGCAGGAGAATCTCGTCTCTGCTTTTTGCAGATGATGTGGTCCTCCTAGCTTCATCCAGCTCTGACCTTCAGCTCTTGCTGGGTAGGTTCGCGGCCAAGTGTGAAGTGGCTGGGATGAGGATCAGCACCTCCAAATCTGAGACCATGGTTCTCGATCGGAAAAGGGTGGCTTGCCAAATCCGGGTCGGGGGAGAGGTTCTACCTCAAGTGGAGGAGTTTAAGTATCTCGGGGTCTTGTTCACGAGTGATGGTAGGAGGGATCGGGAGATCGACAGGCGGATTGGTTCAGCATCTGCAGTGATGCGGACGCTGAGCCGATCTGTCGTGCTGAAGAGGGAGCTAAGCCAGAAAGCCAGGCTCTCGATTTACCGGTCAATCTACGTCCCAATCCTCACCTATGGTCATGAGCTTTGGGTAATGACCGAAAGAACGAGATTGCGGATACAAGCGGCCAAAATGAGTTTCCTCCATAGGGTGGCCGGGCTCAGCCTTAGAGATAGGGTGAGGAGCTCGGACATTCGGGAGGGACTTGGAGTAGAACCGCTGCTCCTCCAGATCGAAAGGAGCCAGTTGAGGTGGTTTGGGCATCTGGTCAGGATGCCATCTGGACGCCTCCCCGGGGAGGTGTTTCTGGCATGTGCTGCCGGCAGGAGGCCCCCGGGTCGACCCAGGACACGTTGGAGAGGTTACATCTCCAATCTGGTCCGGGAACGCCTTGGGGTCCTGCCAGAGGAGCTGGTGCAGAAGGCCGGGGAGAGGACGTTCTGGAGCTCCCTAGTTGGGATGCTGCCCCCGTGACCCGGACCCGGATAAGCGGAGGAAGACGACGACGATTTTGATGATTTTGGTATACAGCTCATGAAAACCCAGAATTCCTATCTCAAAAAATCTGCATATTTCATCCGACCAATAAAAGAAAAGTGTTTTTAATACAAAAAAGGTCAACCTTCAAATAATTATGTTCAGTTATGCACTCAATACTTGGTCGGGAATCCTTTTGCAGAAATGACTGCTTCAATGCGGCGTGGCATGGAGGCAATCAGCCTGCGTCACTGCTGAGGTGTTATGGAGGCCCAGGATGCTTCGATAGCGGCCTTAAGCTCATCCAGAGTGTTGGGTCTTGCGTCTCTCAACTTTCTCTTCACAATATCCCACAGATTCTCTAGGGTTCAGGTCAGGAGAGTTGGCAAGCCAATTGAGCACAGTATTCCCATGGTCAGTAAACAATTTACCAGTGGTTTTGGCACTGTGAGCAGGTGCCAGTTCATGCTGAAAATGAAATCTTCATCTCCATAAAGCTTTTCAGCAGATGGAAGCATGAAGTGCTCCAAAATCTCCTGATAGCTAGCTGCGTTGACCATGCCCTTGATAAAACACAGTGGACCAACACCAGCAGCTGACATGGCACCCCAGACCATCACTGACTGTGGGTACTTGACACTGGACTTCAGGCATTTGGGCATTTCCCTCTGCCCAGTCTTCCTCCAGACTCTGGCACCTTGATTTCCGAATGACATGCAAAATTTGCTTTCATCCCAAAAAAGTACTTTGGACCACTGAGCAACAGTCCAGTAATGCTTCTCTGTAGCCCAGGTCAGGCGCTTCTGCCGCTGTTTCTGGTTCATAAGTGGCTTGACCTGGGGAATGCGGCACCTTTAGCCCATTTCCTGCACATACCAGTTCACGATGGCTCTGGATGTTTCTACTCCAGACTCAGTCCACTGCTTCCGCAGGTCCCGCAAGGTCTGGAATCGGTCCTTCTCCACAATCTTCTTCAGGGTCCGGTCACCTCTTCTTGCTGTGCAGCGTTTTCTGCCACACCTTTTCCTTCTCACAGACTTCCCACTGAGGTGCCTTGATACAGCACTCTGGGAACAGCCTATTCATTCAGAAATTTCTTTCTGCGTCTTACCCTCTTGCTTGAGGGTGTCAATGATGGCCTTCTGGACAGCAGTCAGGTCGGCAGTCTTACCCATGATTGCGGTTTTGAGTAATGAACCAGGCTGGGAGTTTTTAAAAGCCTCAGGATTCTTTTGCAGGCATTTAGAGTTAATTAGTTGATTCAGATAATCAGGTTAATAGCTCATTTAGAGAACCTTTTCATGATATGCTAATTTTATGAGATAGGAATTTTGGGTTTTCATGAGCTGTATGCCAAAACCATCAACATTAGAAATAAAAGGCTTGAACTACTTCAGTTGTGTGTAATGAATCTAATATATATGAAAGTCTAATGTTCATCAGTACATTACAGACAATAATGAACTTTATCACAATATGCTAATTTTTTTAGAAGGACCTGTAGAGTGCTGAGATTGACCTGGCCTACACATAGCTGAGCCAATAGTAGACCTGCTGAGGCTACAATGAAGCATGGCAAAACCGAACTGCTGAATTCTTCTTTTGGTACTGCTCTGGTTTGTCTAGATTTCTGTGCTACTTGAGAGCAACATCCTCAAAAACCGTCAATAACCTGTTGATTGTATGACACATAAAATTATAAAAGAGGATAAAAAGACCAAATATTGTACACATGCTGAATGAAAGACACAACAGCATCTTAAAAGCAGCATTTTCCTTGTTAGCAAGGTTGGCTTATTATCAAACTGGAACCCAATCAAGGAAAAAGCACAATAATCTAATGAGCAACACAGAGACAGCCTGTACTAGAAACAAAAGCTATCAAACTAACAACACGTTGGCATCTTAATGTTGTCATGTGGCAGTGTCACCAGTGAGTTGTTATTTTTTTTCCTCTGTGTTTGGATAAGGTCAGCTTCACTGCTATCTGTAATTACAGCAGTATGGGCGAAATGTCTGTGAAGGTTCTCAGTCATCCAGGTCATTGTAGTCTAAGGAGCTTTGAAAGAAAAGCGTCTGGACTTCTTTGAGTCAGCAGAGTTGCTTTAACTCAAAGAACTCAAGGTAGTCAAAGAAGTCCAGACGCTTTTCTTTCAAAGCTCCTTAGACTATGGGCGAAGAAGGGCCAATCCCAACGGCCGTCAATCACCACGTACCTGAAACTCTCAGACCTTTTCTTCTCTGATCTGAGGGCAAAAAGGCACACCCGGACATACCATCTAAAGACCACAGAAGCCAGCTGAACTGGTTGGAAGTCTTGTCAGACATGCACAACAGTCACTCCCCCACCCTCACCACTGCCCAGGTGACTTATGTAATGAGAAATAATAAAAAATGTATCCAGACATTCCTTTCTGCCAGATTTACTTTTAAGATAATGCACCGCAACTCAGCGTTAGCAACTATGCTGGGGGAGAAAACAGACAGCATAACAAGGTCATAACTTTCAGAGCTAATCTTGCATTTTTAAGACATCCAAATGGCAGCCAGCAACCTGCCTTCAATCCATTAACCGCACTTCAAGTAACAGCTGAGTTGGTCTGCAGCACTTCAATTCACACACAAAAACGCTGATGGGCGTTTAGAAGAAGGCATCCAGATAGTAATGTCTGTTAGCTGCCTGAGTTCCTTGTTACTTTATCTCAACTCCTGCATGCCAACCTGTAAATATTTCATAAGAGCGAACTGTGACACTGTCTATAAGAGACTCTTCTTCTGAGGAGCCAGAGCTGCCAGTCGCTAAAGTAACCACAATTGTTCCTCGCCACAGGGGCTTCGTCGTACCCACCCCTCAAGTCAAACTATTGCACAAGCAACATTAATTACAAGTTCAAAGTGCCTCCTCTTGGTAAAAGCATTTCACAAAGACTCAAGAGTCAGCTCTGAGAGATGCTTCTTCATCCAAACAGGTGTCAAACAGAAATACTTACTGTGTGATGGTGTTCTGTACACTTTTCTCATTGAGCGTCATTCCTGGGGGTGGATCATTTTGCAAGGCTAACAATTCCTTTTGTAGCCGTTTCTGTTGAGAAGGACACAAGTTCACATTATTGTTTAATATTATGTAAAACATGGTTTCTCGAGTGTGTGATGACTAATGGGATTTTAACCTTTGTAAGTTTAGCTTCCACATGACCTAAAATGAGCCCCAACTTCAGTAACTGTTAAATCAAAATTGAAAATGTTCATGCAGACATGATCTATGAATGATTGTTTCGTATGCTGCACCTTCTGCACTGTAACTGCTCACCCTTTATCTCATTCTTAAATCTTAATTAAATTTGTGTATTACACTTCTTCTAAATGTATTTGTGTATTTTAATTATGCGGTCACATTGATTTTGCTGTTCTTGCTCCTGGAAGGCACATTGAAAAGCACAAAATGTGCTATACAAAGAAGCTGCCTTGCCTTTACTGTAACATGGGACTGGAAGAATTAAAATTATTGAATTATCATTAAATAATAATGATCAAAAATGTCACGAAAACCTGTCAAATGAAATAAAAATGGATTTTTATTTTTTTAAATCTACTACTTTGTGGGTCCAGGAGAATCTACCAGAGTGATTAATTCGACATTAAAGCATCACTAAAGAGTTTTATTTTATTTTACACTTTAAGCTATTTCTTTCAAACTGGTTTCAGTGGTTGTACAGTCAGAAACTTCACACTGGACAGCACTCTGTAGCCCTCTGCTATTCAGAAACTAAATTTAACAGTTTTGTGGTTCTGATCGGCACCCGTGGAAACCTGCTTTATGGAAACTAGTGATGTGTATTGGTGAAATTCTGGCGATACGTTAGCGTATCACAATACAGGGGAGACGATACTATACATCACGATATATTGCGATACATTTAGTCAGACAATATTAGCGATTTTTTTAGACTACATTATAGGAATATTCAATAAATGGTCCAAACTGATACTTAACATGTTTAACTTGGGGTATCTGAACCATAATAGAGGGATTTACATTTCAATGATGGAAACAAAACCCATTGCACACTACCGCCAAGGCCTGCTCGCTGTCCCTCGTTCTAGGTGTCGTACTCGTGGGGACTGGGCTTTCTCAGTCCTAGCCCCGTCACTCTGGAACCAGTTGCCACCCCCAGTCAGGCTATCCCCATCTCTGCCAGTGTTTAAGAGTCGCCTAAAAACCCACCTCCTCCGCTTGGTGTTTCCTGAATATGTTTGAGTTAGGCCTTCATTTATGTTGATTTAAATTCCCTGCTTTCATTGGTCTCTTTATCTCTTGTTTTACCCATTTGTTTTCTACTTTGTTTTTACCTTTTTTTTTCTCTTGTACCATGTTCAGCGCCTTGGGCTTCCCGACAGGGTCGCAGAAGGCGCTTTATAAATAAAGCTTTGATTGATTGATTGAACTAGCGGTCAGCGTTTGACTTGCACAAAAAAAAAATTTTTTAAAGAAAATACACAAATGTTTACATGTAAATTCTTCCAAAAATTAGATACACAGCTTTTGAATATCGATCTATTATTGCAGGGAAAAAAATCAAAAATATTTTGCAATAGATATTTATGATACACAGCTTTTAACTCATTCACTACCAGCCGTTTCCTGATTGGTAAAGCCCTTCGCTGCCAGCGTTTCTCATGGTTTTTACTGTTTTTTTAAGAGTCACAGAACGTTGCGCTAGGATGATGTCGACGCCAAAACAACCAAAACAAAGCGAGGACTCACCTCTTACATCAGGAAGAATCCGTGTGTTTCGAGCGCTATCCGTTCTTTCATAATCCATTGTTGAATTGTGAACGGCAGAAGCTTTTCCGGTTCACGCCTCACTTTTTTACAGCAGCGGCCCAAAACGATCTCCTAACACATGGGTTTTCTGCTTCCTGATCACGTGACGTGTGACGCAAGCGGATGAAGATCGGCTTTAGAGCTGAGATATTTTTTCTCACAGTGCCGGGGCTCGTTCGGATGCCCACACAGTAAAAAAAATGCAAATGACGACTTTAGTCGTCAATGGCAGTGAATGAGTTAAATATCAACATATCGCTGGAAAAAAGATCTTGATACATTGCCATATTGATATTTTCTTACATCCCAAATGGAAACAACCATTTACTGTGCCGTATAGCTGGGCATTGATTAAAATTTCAAGAGTCGATTCGATTCCAATTCTCAAGAATTAGAATCAATTATTGCGATTTGATCCAATTCGATCTGACAAATTAATGAAATATTGGCAATTTAAAATGGCTGTATAGCCCAATCCTTCTCTCAGAATTTTGCTTTTCGCAAACAGGTCCTAAGGCATTCTTAAACGTAACATATTAAGCAGGGTTTCCCCCAGAAAATGCTGCATGGTGGCGCAGTGGTTAGCACTGTTGCCTTGCAGCATGAAGGTTGCAGAGTTCTAAACTCGGCTGCAGCCTTTCTGCGTGGAGTTGCGTGTTCTCCCCATGAATGTGTGTGTTTCCTCCCCACAGATCACAACATGCCCATAGGTTATAAATTGTAAGTCGCTTTGGATAAAAGCGTCTGCCAAATGAATAAACATAAACATAAAATGAGTTAAGCCCGGCGGCTTTGGCCGGGGGGGGGGGGGGGGGGGGGGGGGTCCCGCGCTCGGTCCAGCAGCGGTCCTCCATGAGAGCGGGGCGGGGAGGTCGCGCTACGCCTACGTGTGCTGTGTTCGTCTCCTCCTCATCCTCCAGGAGCCTCCTGTCGGGTGGTGGTTTTCAGACTCCTAAAAAACTAAGACACTTTCAATATAAACACACCCATAAGTGTTGCTCAGACTACTGAAGATAGACATCTCCACTACCTTCTGGTGTAAGTAGTAACTTTACGAGGGATCATTTTTGCAGCAGTGGTTCGTTAAATTCAGCAATGACACTTCTTGCAATTTTGGTGCTTAAAGAGTTAAAGCAATCTTTGGACGTACAGATCAATCCTCATGAATATTTATGAGAATCGATTCAGAATCGGAGAATCAATTTTTTCAACACAGCCCTACTGTGCTGGTAGCTCATATAAAGGCTAGCAGTTAGCTTTTTCAGTTTGTCGATCATAAATAAAAAGCCCAAGGAAAAAGAAGAAGTTTCTGTTGAGATCATAGCGGAGCCTGGAAGTGTAATGTCTTTGGAGGTGAAGCTAAGAGCTTAAACTTGAATGAACATTGGGAGCTAAAAGACGCTACGAAATCACGGACAAAAGGTGACCTGGCTTTCTAGCTACTAAACTAGTAATACTTTTGTCCAACAGTATGGATCTTTCTATTTTGTGGCTTATTTAGCATCAGGTGGCTTGTGTGAGTGTTAGCTCATTGTTAAGGTTGGTTTATGCTCGACGCGTCCGCGAGGTCCGCACGGCTCCGTGCAGCGAAAATGCGTCATTTTAACAACCACGCCCCTCCACTGTGCCTCCGCACGGCCCAAAATTTCTGTACCGCGCACCTAGGAAATGTCCTAACCATGCGGACGGTCGGACGAGGAAAAACATGGCGTACTGGCAAGAACTAGTATGGCGGAGGTTCGTAAATACAGACATTTGTATGATTCAGCTCTCAGAGATCACCATGATCAACATGTTAATAATTCTTGGAGAGAAATAGCTCGCACTGTCGGAAAAGACGAGGACGCTGTTAAAAATGCTGGAATGCCATGTTGTAAACAACAGTAATTTTTACTTCTACTATGGTGTAGTGTTGGATGCATGCTGCAGAGCTCTATGCTGCCCCCTACAGTTTGGGAGAATATTGGCTCACCGCAGAGACAAGCCGCATGAACCATAAACGCTGCGAGTTGTGAAGCGCGTTCCATCCGCGAGCCGCATCATCAAGCGGAAAGTGAATGCATCAAGCATAAACCAAGCTTTAGCTACAGCATGCTGCAGGTTATTTCTGACTGTTGTAATCCCATTTTCAACCAGTAGGAGGGAAAAGCAGGAAACTCTTTTAAGTGTTACTTTAAATGAAAAGATTTTATAAAACTCTAAAGAGGAACTTGTATCCTTCCCCTTTAAAATTTGGTACAAATAAATATGTCAGAAAACATTTCATAAAGCAGGATTGTGTTGCCAAAGATTTGTTATATATTGATGACAAGATAAATATAAGACAACTTAATTTGTTTATTCTGGCATAAAACTTTCCACTGATTTAGGTTTGGATTGGTTATCAAACAAGCAGTTAGCAAGCTATTCCATTCATTAAAACACAACAGATAATGTTTGGAAACAAAATGTCACGTCAAAACTATGATTTTAAACTATCTAGGACAGACAGTAATTGGGTAAAATAAACCTGGATTAACGGAATTAACTGTTTTAGATTGAATCTTTATTCTTCTTGGATGTTTTATGTCTTTTACATAAGTGACTTAAGTTTTTACCAGCTTTTCCAGTGGTATAATTCGTCTATTTATACATACACTGGACAAAATTGGAGGAAATTTTCACTATACTAATGTTTTATTATTTTTCTGTTATTTTGCCCTAAACGACAGGGTGAAATCGTACAGTTTCGACACAACTACACATAAAAACACCTGTTCAGAACAGCAGAAAATCTGCGCAGCGTCTCGTTAGCTGGATGCGGTAAACGTTGACCACACAGCAACGCCAACTCTCAGTCAGACATCTTTAATTAGTTTTATAACACATCATCACAATCCACTCCGAATGACCACCCTGGCTCTCTACGAAGAACACGACGACAGTTCCGGTGTAGCTAGTTTTCCTTGTAGCCCTCTGACTTGCTGTGGATGATGGGCTACTTCGCAACAGACCAAAGCAAGCGCTAAACTGGAGTAGTTTAAGGTAAAAGTCACAGCTTTTACCTTCGTGACATCACCACTTTTCAACGAATACGCCCGAATAAACAAAGTGGTTGATAAATATCTACAAAAACAAAAAGAAGGAATTCGGTAAACGATAAGTATGTGCTCGCTCTAAATTGTATTCTTACCTGCATCGACGCCATGATGGAACCCCCCCCGTGCATCAACGCAGAGTGGAGGACGCTACGTCACTAAGTCACGTGACAAGATAATGATCGTTTTGAGAGAAAAACTTCATCCAAAACTTTAGCATAGCGTCGGGGCTAATAGCCTGGTCATTTCTAGGTTCTTTTATGTCGTTATTTATTCAGAAAAATATTTTAATCGATACAAAAAGACGTTTAGAGGGGAAAGTCCACTGCGGTCACGTGACTTGACTGGTGGCCAATGATATCAGCTGAGGAGGACTTGTTTGACGCACCTGCTTATGATCCTCGGACAAAATATGAAACATACTATATATTTCAGGGCTACATTAATATTTTTAATTGCTTCTAGTTAACCGTCAAACTGAGGTTTTTCTTACACATTTTAAAGCACAAACATCAAGCTGACCAGTACTTTCTTTAGTTTCCTGATGTTTTCAACGGGAAAGAATGCACAGAGAGATGTAATGCAAGGTCTCACGCCTGGCATCAAAATAAACATATTTGTTTTTTACTCACTAAAAACTGTTCTCATTTAGTAACGTTATATATTTTACAAAATGTCAGTCTAGTGATTTATATTCACATCATTCTTGATCATCTTTCTACATTTATTATGTCTTACAACCTAACGTGAAAAGTAAAATTCTTGAATATCTGACTGGCCTTTCCTTAGCCAGGGAATTGGCCCTAACTACAATCTATTAACAGAAACAGTGATTTATGATATGCTGATCTTTGCTCACTGTTTAGCATTTCCCAACATTTTAAACAGTATTAAGCAGGTTTATTGGGAATATGATTTGAAAATGATGTGGAACAACACAGAGTGAAAAACACCAAAGTGCTCACCAAATAGGTCTTTATTAAGATGAAGAGGTGAGGAAATATTTTTGAAGGTGCAGTTGTTTCATGTCTTCTGTTCATTTTAAAATGGAGTTTTTGTAATTTTAAAGAATCAACAGACAAAAGAAAAATAAAGATGTGAAATACATGGCAAGAGAAGTTAAATACAAAAAAAAGTTTTACATTTTCACTCATTTTCTTCTGTAACTTCAGCAATCCAAAAAGTTTGCAGCCATGAGAAGTTCCAGTGCGATCTCAGGAGCGATGGGGAATTCAGGGATCTCTGTGGAGCTGTTGGTGTAACGGACCTTGTAGGTGAAATACATGCACACCTTGGACAGGACGTGAGATGGTATCTCCCTGAAGTTCACTTCATTGGTTTCATTTTCAGCAAACTGGCCTGTAGGTTAGTAAATGCAGCAGAAATAAGCTGTCAGAATAAATAATATGGAAATCAAACTTGGATATTTAACAGCATCTTACAGCATTATTTCAGCTGTTAACATTATTTTCTCTCAAGTGTTTATCTCTCCAGAGAAGCTACACTGGCGTTCTGCTGAACTGTCTATGATAGCCTCCTGGAGGGGGCCATCGGCTGGCGCACTGCTGCCAACCACTAAATATTGTCCCTCTCCTGTCCTGATATTAACTTTTTACTGTGAAAAAAGCAACAACACTCAAAGACACAACATGTCCGAGCTGGTACAGCTCCCATCTACCTGAATCCTCTTGCAAAGGCTTACGTCTCGGCCCAGCCGCTCCGGTCATCACAGGATCGTCGGCTAGCAGTGCCTACACCACGCTGAGGACAATCCAGACTTTTCTCATGCATCGTTCCACAAATGTGGAATGACCTACCAAGCACTACCAGAACTGTGGCTTCCTTTTCAATTTTCAAGAAACTCCTGAAGACCCTGCTCTTCAGAGAGCATCTTAACTAGCACCTTGCCTGCACCCGTCCCCCTTCTCTACTGTCCACTCCTTGTTCCCTACTCTCCATGACTGATGTCAATGTTGTTGTTGTTGTTAGCCTCAAGGGCAATATGCCGATTATCACTTGTAAGTCGCTTTGGACAAAAGCATCTGCTAAATACATAAACATAAACATGTAGAACAACAGAGCATATATGGATCGAGGGTCTTTAATTATGTCCGACTATCTACCTCTGGAAACCTTTCATCTCCTAAACAAATAAACAGCTGTTGAGTGTATGAAGGAGGAAATGCACAATTCTAAAACGAACAGCATTTCCAATGGCGCTTACACATTAGCGTCGGCACGGTCGGACAGGATGGCGTAAGTTTGGTCTCGAACGGGCGGTGTAGTTTTCACATATAAATCCAAGGGACTTCTCAGGAATGCGGAAATCCCCGAGGAAATGAGCTGTGTTGCTTTTGGAGACTCTGAACCACATTATTTTATTAATTTGCTGTGTGTGACCTCACAATCTTGTGCCACACACACTGATTTCTCCCCTGAGCAGCTGTCTGCTTGCCAGGGCTCGAGTTCTGATGCAGAGAATAGGCGCGTGCGCACGCACTCACACAGCTATTCTCTTCTCCTGCTCCCACACTGGTCGGCAGCTCCGTGCTACAGACCAGAAGTTTACTCAACAGCATCCAGCATGAAAATAAATTGTGCATGTGGGAAACCCCCCACTGGCTGATTCTTCTCGCAGATCGGAGGCGGTAGACGTAATTTCGGCCAGCCAATCAGTCCATAGTGTCGCCTCCATCCCAGTCTGACTGCTGGGGAGAAGGTCTGAGTAAAAGAGTCGACTTGACACAAAAACACAAATCTGACAGGTGTGTGAAATCAAATTCCGGTGCCGTTTGATACCTTTTGAGGTCGTGCAAGACGCTAATGTGTAAGCGCCATAAAAGTCTTAGAAACAAGGATGATTTAGCTGTGCTGCAGCTTTGTGTTTCTTCAAATGTACACTGTGCTATTAGCTAAAATATCTTTAATTTCAGAAAGTTTGTAATTACAGACTAAAAACTTTTGGGGGGTTCAGAAATAACAGCTTAGAGTCTAGAATTGTGCAGCCAAATTCATATCAAGTTGATTTCCCGAATACTCACCCGGCCCACTTAACATGGCTTTGATGGTTCCAGATGTCAAGGCATGTTCTCTCTTCACAATAAATTCATGGCCATCTGAGGAGATCAACTTCACATACATGGCATCTGGCCCCTCACAGCCACCGTAGGTTCTCTCCTCTCCATCTGTGAAAAATATGATTTCATAAGACCTCACACACATTTTGTGACTGGCAATATTTGTTGGGGGGGGGGGGGGTTAAATATATATGTTACTCACCCATCTTGATCCTGGTTTTTTTGTCAATCCTAAAAATTAAGAAAACAGACGAGACAATTTTAACAAATCAGGCAGAAGTTTACGTGACAAAAATAAAAGAAAAGCCCAAAATTATGATAAAACGTTTAAAAAGACAAATACGAAAATGCTACACTCCAATAAAAGTGAAGTAATTTAGCATGCTGCTTTGGATTTAAGTGAAATTCACATTTTATTGCGAAATAACCTTGGGTAAAATTAGATGTTAACCCGGTATGTATAAAACAATATCTGCTGTTGAAAAAAAGAGAATATTTAAAAACTAACGTTTTCGTGTTTATATAAACTCTGGTGTGTTAGTTTAAAATGGAAGCGTTCAGAGATACGCTGCCGTTAGTTTGGTTAGCTTAGAGACCTAGCACATTTTGAAACGATAAAAACGCTTTGTTTACTCGCAAACAAGAAAATCGAACAATCATTTTGAAACGCAAAAGCGCAAACTAGTATCTAAAAACACATGTACGTGTCTTACCACCGTGTGGTAGAGAGGCGAGACGGCGATTGAGCTTCAGCTATCGTTAGTCACCAATTTTTTTTCATAACCGGAAACAGTTTTCGTTTACGCCGGTCCGCTGCAAATTTGGTCCGTGGACTTCACTTGTGGAATTAAGTGTTCCGCAATTGATTAGACTGCTTTGAGAACGTTTGTACTTTTTTCAGTACTTCTTCTTCTTCTTTCTTTTGCGAGGAAAAAGATTAGACTAAAACGAATTTAGTCGTTACTTTTTTTTTATTGTATTTTGAAAATTATATACTCATGAGTGTACGTTGTCAAATAAAAAACAAGTTTACCTCACTTTAAAATATACTTTTAATATACATATATAATAATTTAGACATACTTGAAAACATTTTTATGGTTTAATTTAACTAGAAGGTATGGAAGCCCATTCCCACCACTCAGATAAAAACATATATATATATATATATATATATATATATATATATATATATATATATATATATATAATCTCATAATTATGGCTTAGCTATCTCATAATAATGAGATACTATCTCATTATTATGAGATAGTATTTCATAATAATGAGAAAGCATCTCATTATTATGAGATAGCTAAGTCATAATTATGAGATAATAATTTTTTTTATCTGAGTGGCGGGAATGGGCTTCCAGGCTACAAAGACTATAAGCTTTTTTAATGCCTTGAATGTTTTTTAACACATGTGGTATACACCCTTTTTCTTTATATGTTTAAAAATAATTTTGTTCATTTTTTCCATGTTATATTTGTTTATGTTACTATATCATGTTCCTAAATGTAAAATTGCCTTCATATTTAATGGAGTTTTTTAAAAGCTGTTTTCCTTCTACCAACACAAAATATGTAACCTACAGAAACATTAAATCAATTCATTATTACTGATTGATTTATTAAGGAGGAATAACATTTGGAGATGTTCCATTAAGTTTCAAGTGGATCCTCCAATTAAAAATTAAAAATCATTTTTTTAAATATAGCAATGACAGTAAATTAGAAAATAACCTGAGATAAATTCAAATTCATTTTTCTTCTTCAAATAAATAATAAACAAATAAAGGCATAAATAATCTGTGTATCAATAAGGCCTTTTACATTTTTTGGATATAAAATTTAAAAATAATTAAAGAAAAATCTGTCACTTCCCAGTCTTTGATTTTTGATTGCCAATTGAAAAAAATGCTAAAAAATAAACAAGAGAAAAGAATGATGCACTGATTTAAATAAATAGTTGATTGGAGGCACTTGCGCTGTTGATCCTAAAGGGGGCGCATGTGTTTAAGACTCTTGGAAGGCCTCCTCTTCCTGTGATGAGTAAGAGCAGGTGCTTATGGGACATGTCAGAGACATTTTGTTGGTCTATAAATCTGGATTCAATAGAGAGGGCATGTACCCTGCACCCTTATACATTCTCCAAGGTCCATCCTGTAAAACTCAACTTGTTCAGCTTGTTGTTTGTTATTCTGATTACAGAAAGTGCAACTGGACATTCAGAACATCATATCCAATAGTTTATAACACTCCGTGGAAAAAAGTCATCTTTAAATCTGATTACTTAGAGTTTTTTATAATTACATTGCAGTGGCTTTTTGGGTCATTTAAAACAAGTAAATTGGGTGTTTGTCACAAGTGAGGAGGATGTTGGGAAGCAGGATCATACTGTGATCATGGTCAAGTTCAGAATGTGACTTTGCCCTTATCCTGCCTGGAGTTCTTTCAGAAGCAAAAGTGATGACCGTTGAAATCTGAGGCTTTCTGCAACACCGAGGGCAGAACTGTAAACTAGGCTGTTTGACCCAGAGGTCCCTTCAGAAGGAGCCTCGTGCACATGGATGATTGATTTTAATAACAGGTTACACTATTATATTTTACATAGGTCAACAAATATATTCTTAGGCTTCTTTGGTCAGATTTGCTGTTTATAAATGGCTCATTGATGTCACAGATGTCTTTGGAGACTGTCTCAGAGGGGACATGTGACCTGGTGTTTCTCCAGGCTTAGCTAGTCTCTCCCGGAAAGTTCTAGTAAACTCTGTGTTGTTGTGAGCCCTCTCTCACACACACACAACCGTACATAACCAAAAACAATCACTGACCTTCCAGTCCCCCATTACACCATTAGGACTTGATCATGAGCAGGCGGGTGGCAGCAACCGCTTTGATGTCTCTCTGATATGACCCACCCAGCTGCAGCTGCTCTCAGCTCTATTTTGGGGAGGCTGCTGTGGGCCCTCACAACAGGGCTTCCTTAACACACACATAGGACATACACACACATTCAAACACTCTTGTCATGCCAGACGACATCAACGGCACCTTTAACAACTCAGCTCTGTGCTTTCTCAGATCATTATTTCTTAAATGCCATTTTGGAAGTGGGAGTTAGCTCGACAGAGTGATGCCCTTGTCTATCTTTGTGCTTGTTAAGCATCTGTGTGACACCCAGGAAGTTTAAAGACCAAGTTCACTGAGAAACCATTTGTTACTTGTTATTTTTGAACTATGATCGATCACTTCTGAGTTCCACATGCATGCTGAACATGAAAACAGTCTTCTACCCCTATTTCCTGCATTAGCCAGTGATAGAAAATAGAAAAAGTCAGAAAAAGGCACGCAGATATACATCACACTGTCAATTAGCATTCATGGACTTACCCATCTTGGCTCATGTTCCTGGAAGCCTGCAGCCAGGAGAGAGCAGAGCACGTCTCGGCTAGAAAAAGCTAACCGTTAGCATTAGCAACGCCACAACGAGACAGAACTCCTTCAGGCTTGTGTTAATTGCAGAAATAAAACATCAGTGTCGCAGCGCAAATAGAGGCAGTGGAAGAGTGGGGTTGCTGTTGGCCAATCAGAGGTGAGATGTCTAAATATCGTGAATGTTAATGAGTAAGACTCCAAATGCTGCAGTTTTCAGCCCCCCCCCCTCCCCCCCTCCCCTGAGCTAACTTCTATTTACTGAAACTGGAGCACCAGAGCTTTTTTTCTACAAAAAATGACACAAGATACAAGAGACCATGGCAAATTTGTTGCTGTGGAACTCTAAAAAATTTTTTTGGGGATTTTAATCAGCCACTCTACACTTTTCATGCGGGCTGAACATGAAAACAGTCTCCTAGACCTATAAGAAGAAATGCTAGTATTTCAAAAGCCTGACCGCTGTACGTGAAGCACTCAATTGGACTCACCCATCTTGGCACACGACCGGGAAGAAGTCAGAAGCTCCTCTAGGCAGGTGTTATTCATGGAGATAAAACATCAGTGTCACAGTGCAAACAGAGTCAGTGGTAGACTTGCATTGCTGTTATCCAATCAGAGGCAAAAATGCCAAATATCAGGAAATAAGACTCCAAATCCTGCCGTCTGCTGCCACTCCGGCTGCAGCAGACTTGTCCGTGGTGATCCAGGCGCTTCTTCTGGGCTTTATCCTGTCGGTTTCTTGAGGTGTCCCTTCCCCAACACTCATTTTTGAATTGAATGGGTGATTAACAGGCTTCTGGATACATTAAGGACATGCTGAAGAGGTGATCCAGTAATTAAATCTGGTGTGTTGGAGCAGGGGGAAAAAACAGCCAAAACATGCAGGGCAACCCTGCCCTTCTTTTCCAGTTTTTGTGGAAGAAGGTCGATGAGCAAATCCAACAGGTTTTCTGTATTGCAACAGAAACGTGCTAGGCAGGTGGGATGCCATTCCCATATCTGAGTACTGACCTATAAAGAATACCTATTGAAGGCTCGTTATTCTTGAGGATTCTCTGTTGGTGTGGTTTCCTGCAGCTTATCTGAATTACGCCTTAGGCCTCGTAGGACCACCAGTTTAAAACCATCAAACCATCAATAAAACCCTTCTTGAACATTGTTTTGATACACAGTGGCGTGTCCAGATCTTTTAAAATGGGGTGGCCCAGGTGAGGCACAACTTTGTGCATGGGTGGCACCAATGGTTATGCTTTTTTTGTTTTACCCCCAAGCCTTTTGTGGACAATGAAAAGCCTATTTAAAGGTAAATTAGTGTGGTGGCACCTGGGGTGGCCAGTCAGATTCCAAGGGTGGCATGTGCTACCCCAGGCCACTCCCTGGACGCGCCCCTGTTGATACAGAAGGTCTAAAAGAAACCAGGTCAAATTTTTTTATTGATATGGAACAGTGGGGGAAGGGAAAGAAGAAGACGGCATGTAACAATGGATTTGAAGATACTGGCCCTTTAGCCTGCAGCCATTCATTCCCAGCAGTTCTCAAGCAGGCTTCCTAAAGCATGTTTAAGGTAAAAAAAAAAAACATGTTCAAACCATGCATGTCAAAGAATCCATTCTTGACTAATGTAATTCATTACATCACAGTTTTGAATTTTTATTTCCTGCAGAGCTCAGTCTGTATTTTTACTTTATGGTGTGATTTAGCATTAACAGAGCTCTTTTTGGAAGACAAACTTTTAAACACGATCAAGAACGTTACTGTTTTGGTCTTTATGTGTCTTGGATGAATTTAAAATCAGAGCCTAAAAAACCCTAACCCTTTGCTGTTTATCTGACAGATAAGTTAAAAATAAAGGCTGACTCTTATTTTGAACTGAAATGTTTCTGAAAATTGCAAACACAAAAGCAGAAGTGCCTATTGTTGCATTATGCTACTATTATTAGTTCATCCTGCAATATTGTTTCAGAAGCACAGAAATTGCACAACAATGAAGACAAAACAGCTTGCTCTCTGCCTGGTTATAAGCAGGAATAAAATCATGCCCGATTCACAAGAGAAGTCCGTTCTCACAGCATGCAGCCTCCCTCCGCTGACAATGAGAGCTTTAATAGGCAGATGAGAGGATGTGACAATCATTTATTCTTCATAGCTCAGGGCTAATGCATTAGTGAGACTCTACTTGTTAGAACTGTAATGAGTCATCATGGAGAAAACAAAAAAAAAAGACAATCACAACTCACGTGACTAAATAAAACAGGACTAGAGAAGCCCTTGTGCTTAAATGGCAGCCGCCTGGCTGTTCTTTTCAGAAACAAGTCCATTGCTGCGTGTGACGAGACAGTGATGACAACCACAGTGTGGTTCAGCTGAAATGGCAAAGCGACAGCTTTACAGTTTTATAACAGAGATTTCTGTCTGTTTGTGTTACAGATGAGGTGATGCTAAGCTAAGCTAGCTATGTGTGGCACGGTAAGGGGATCTGCTTAATGCTGATGTCAAAGTCACAGTTTTGAAAAATGCAAGCCACTGATACCTCCTCTCTGCTTACAAGCCCCAATCCATTTTTAGAAGCAAAACTCAGGTCCACTTTTTTACTCAGTTGAAAACTCAAGCCTAGAAATGGAAGTTAAGTGTGTTTAAAAATCACTTGTTTTGACTCTAGAAGGCCCCTCCAAGGTGAATGAAAATTAGCCTTTGAACTCCTGATTCATTTAAATGTTCTTGCAGAAATGTTGCTTTATTTTTGTCAGAACCATAGATCGTATATTAAAGATGGACAGAACCTCCGTGATCCATAAGGTTTCTGAAGAGCTGAATTGAAGCCCAATGGGTGGTTCCCACCACTGCAATCTTGACAACAAGTCACGTTTCGTAGCTCTCAGAAAATACAAAAATGGAGCTGATATCGAGGATGTGAGAGTAGGGGCAGATGACCCACCCATACAACTCTGAGCTAATGTAACTATTGTACATTTGTTTTGGAATTATCAAACAATTTTGGCTGAAGATCACTGATTTTATACAGAATGTATCAAGATTGATCCAGACTTCAAATAATATTGGAGAGGTGTATTGTCTGGGCTCTTCGAAAATTACACAAGTATTGAGAATTCTAAAAAATATATTATTAATCTTATAATACTGCCAGCTAGATTCCATATTCACAAGTGTAAGATTACAAGTAGAAAGCCAATTTTATTAGCTTTCAAGAGGAGCTCAGACAATGTTTCCTCCATCAGAGATTCTTCTAATAAAAAGCCTTAAAAACGTTAGCTGAGTGGTCTACATTTAATTTATGATTCATTCATAGTAAAATATTATCTAAAGCATTGTAGTGGTATGGGTTTTCTGTTTAAGCTATTTGGTCTGTTGGACTGTTAAGTTTCCCCCAGTGTGTGAGTGTTCATGTTATTCTTCTGTTCTTTTTTTGTTGTTGTTCGCTTTCACTTGATGTGTTTCAATGACCATTTTATTTTGAATTATGCTTTAAATGTCACTCACCGTTTTTTACAATTTTGTTGATGTTACAATATCAATAAAGATAAGTGAAAATAAAACTCTGAGCTAATGTAGATACAAGCTAACTGAACTAAGCTAACGAAGGTTGGTGGACACTTTAATCCAGAAAACCCGCGGTTGAGTGACTCTGCTACCATCAGCCTTCTAGGCTGAAACACTTTTAACGTGAGACCAAGGCTGAGGCCTTCCCCAGAGCAAGCAGGGGGCCAAGCTGCTAGCACTGATGGTTTTTAAGCTATCTGTCAATCAAAGGGACATGCCTCGAATTATTCATAAATTCAAGCTTTATTTACATCTAAACAGATGAGTTACAAAAAAAAAATATGACCGTAAACCTGACCTATTAAACCTAATATATTTTTTGAACCATGCTGCCAACATGTTTATTTCTGCTGAGAAGTTTACCATGGGAGCTTCTGTAGCCCGCCCCTAGTGGATGAGAGCAGAACTGCAATTTTTGTCACTGACTTTGTGGCAGTCAGTTTCCCCCTTGGTCAAAACAACCTTCCACCTCTTATCCAATTTGAAATAAATTGTTCAAAAATTGTTGTTTTTTATCATTTATTTGCAGTGCATGACTAGAGGTTATGGTTTTAGTAGTTCTGAGCTGCCTGCATTTAACATAGTTGACATTTTTAAATCCACTTTTAACATATCAATGTGTAACAATGTATATTACTTGTTACATTTAAGCAACTTGTGCAGCCAGTTCAAGATTTCTTTTCTTGGAGTGTAGCCTTCCCTGCTCTGACTTAAAAGGGTCTGATTTATATTTGTCCAAGATGGCCGGTGCAACCAAATCTTGTCCAAGAGAGCTGTGCCATATTAGAATAGTAACAGAGATATTCTATGCTATCACCGACAGCTTCACATAGGGGTTTGTGCTCTGCTCCTCTTCCTTCAGGGCCAAACAAGCTCTAAGGGAAGTTTGCCAAGCTATAACGTCAATATCTTTCTAATGTTCATACCACCATACTATCATAGATCAGAGAACTCGCCAAAGCGTGTCTTCCTGATCCAGGACAGAGAGCACAGTGGGTACGTGACAAGGCGTTACTCACTCCAGGCAGGTGCTGTAACACTACACTAATCTGAGGCAGACCAGCGGTGGAAACAGGACGACCTGGCTTGAGACGCGCTGTTGCACCTGCCTGCACTTGCACGACTAATGTGAAACCCCGTCTGAGATGCTTTGATTCCACGCCTGGTCTTCTCCCTCTGGATCTCATTATGGGGAGGGTAATGCAAGGCAGCCATTAGCTTGGAGATACACAGAAGTGAACATAAGACTGGAATCTAAAACACAAGAGGAACCCTATCCCAATATATGTCTATAAGTGACTCATGAATGACGGTTTTATCTGAACCATGCACTATAAATGTGTGCATGACCATCTGTTGTAGAGAATTCAATAAAATATGATCAGATGTCAAAATGAAATGAATGAAAAAAGCATTTGGTAACAAATGAGTTACAAAATATTCCTATCTGTTATTTAGTTGTGTCTCGTTGCCAATTATTAACCAGCTTCTGCTTCTTACATTTTTCAACAGTCAAGGGAATGGACATTTTTGGTCTTTCATAGTCTTTTTTGGGAGTTTTGTTCTAGCATGATTCTTCACTGGACCGATACGTTGATGGCCTAATGAAAACTCAAACAAGAAAACATCAAAATTTCAATCAATGCATGCATTTGAAGCTGCGATTGATCTGCTGTTTGCAGATGCTTTGCTTCTCATCTTAACCCCATGTTCTGTTTGGAGGAAAATAAAGTGCAAGATTATACAAAAATGGCAGCCATCTAACTAGCTCAGGGGGAGTTCAATCATCAATAGATTTTCTGTATGTGGATTATTTTATTTGGAAGTGTAAAACCAAGAAAATGGGTTAAGTTGATGGAAAATACCACAAAATTCACAACTGGTCGGAAGTTCTGATCCTCGTTGCTGAAAGAGAATTAAAACACCAGAGGAAAGCATGGTATTGTTTAACAAGGCATAATATCTTTATTTTGTACACATAACTTCATCTCCAAAGACTTTGCACAAATCAGTGGGGTAACCATGAATCTTCACATATCAAACTTCTCCCAGGATTCCTTATTTCCTAAAACCCTCAAACGAGTACATCTGCCTTTTACATTCCCCGAACGGTACGAAAAATATGACCAATTAGAAGTAATAATAATAGTTTTTTTCACTGTCAAACATGATCATATGTGCATTACATTACCAATTACAAACAAAGTTATCTTCATTGTCAAAATACAGGTGTGCAAATTGTTAGAAAAATACCGACTCATACCAGATTCTGGATTGTACTCTGTAAAAATCCTTACAAATAGTATATAATATTCTATATATAAATGTCTCCAACATGCAATGTTGTGTTTCAAAAAATATCCCACAAACAGGCTGCTCTGTTAAACCTCCTCCAGTAATAGTCTTCATTGTGTTGTCTGCACAATAGACTCAGTAAATGTCCGTCGTACGGTTCTCTGTTGTTTATGAACAGTTTGCAAACTGGACAAAGAATCCTCTAAAATGTGCTGCTTGGTTTGAGAACTGACAATTTAATCAAGCTAGCCTTCCCCAAAAAAATAAAATAAATTAAACAAAAGGACAGAACTGCAGCAAATAAAACCTAGATATACTTTTAAGCCCTTTTTTTAAAAAAAATCTCCATGATGACCAATGTTCACGAACACATCAGTTGTACAGTGAATAAATAATTCATCTCGACCACAAGTAAGCGTCCATCAAATAAATAATAACCACTTTGGAAATCTAAAGATATTCATGCCATACCTGCAAGAAAAGACTACAAGCAGCTCAAGGATGAAGCGGGTTAAAAGTCATGATTCAGGTGACGACGACAGTTAAGACAAGGATGGCGTCTATTTCCCATTCCCTCCCTTCCTCATCTTATTTGAGGTAAACAGTAGCACTGTTAAAGACTTCTAAAGGCAAATCTTCTTCTCCCTGGAGCCACATTCCCCATGGTCTCAACCAGAATAAAACCTCCACTGTCCACAGTTATTATCCTATGCACATGCAAGCACTGCTGGACCTACTGGAGCAGCTCTGAACTGCAGTTTTTGCATCTCAGTGTTGTGAAACAGTGAAAGCAAATGATGGACTGGCGAAAGTAAAGCGACAGGGTCTAGGCATGTACAATAAAGTAGTATTTCTTTATATTTCATAAATAAAATAAGACATTTGTTACTTCACTCTCACAGAGCAGTTTTTTCTTTTATTTTTCAAAAATAAATCAACTTCCGCGCCACCATATCTGCCACTAATAATGCCTTAATCTCAAAACCAGGCTTTTCAAATCAGACAAGAGAAAAACTTTTTTGTTTTGCCATCTGTGGCAAAATATAAGCTTTAGAAAAAGAAAATAAACATATTGCACTTTCAGTAACATGGACGTGTAATGTCAAATTACAGCCTGGATGTTAGAAACGAGTAGAAGTGAAATAAAAAGGGAAAGCGATAATGTATTCGCTCCTTCTAGAGATGTCTACAAGCTTAAGAATGCAGATAACCAACGCTCAGAGAACAACGGTGAATGAAAAGCTACGTTAAGAACAACAAACAAAAACCGTACCATGCACGGGGAGTGTTTCAAAGCGGTGTCTCCTGGGTTACAAATGGATGGAGCTTGAGAAAGCTGCAGGGATGTTTGGGTTAACAGAGTAAGACTGGCTAGTGACCGTGCAAGCACTGACTGCTGGCGACGGTCGCGCGCGGTTTGCTCTTGTGAGATTGGCTTGAACCTCAAACCACGAAACACCCGAGCCCCAAGCCCCCTCCACCACACTCCCTCCCACCCACCCACCCACAACCTGGTCGGCCCCGGGGCTGGGCTCACATCAACCCATCAAAACGTCAGATGGCAAAATAGAAAGGCAGCTGTTGGCTCCCGTCATTTAAAACTGCATCTCCACACTCTTCCAGCAAGGTTCGTCGGCCCTCGGCTGCCTTTGCAAAGGCAGTGAAGGTGGGCTACAGAGACCTGAGCTTGGGTCAGCACACATGTAGGATTCAATAACTTCATTGATTGTTTACATTTTTTAAACTTTTTTCTTTTTTTTTCTGAAATCTCACTAGACATGACATTTTACTGCCAAAACAGAAGCCAAAGGAGTGCTAATTGACAGGGCTGGCCCTAAAGAAGGCCAAAGACTGGTTGGTAGTAGTGATGCCTTCCTCCCGATTCTCTTCGGTGTCATGCTGATTCCTAAACACCTCCGGCCGCCCCCGTCTCTCGCTGGCGCCATTTTCACTTTCCAAGGCCGGCAATGCAACTGTTCCAGTTGCCATGGTTTCACTGCGACGTAGAACAGTTAAGGTTTAATTGGCCCCCTTGTCACATTTCAGATATACGTTGTGACACAGCAGGCACACAAGACATGAGTAAAAACACAAACAAGACATTGTTTCACATGCACATCACTTAAGTCTAGTTGACACATGTGCATTTGCATAGAAATGAACTTACCAAAGAAACAGCATGATCATGTCAGAAAATGGACAAATATAATTGCAAGGCCAATATTCAACAGCATTACCATAGCAACAAGGATTGAGTTAGGACCCTGCAAAAACAAAAAGGCAACGTCAATCTTCAAAGTCTGAAAAAGCATTATTAACTTTATTTCACATTTTATGCTATTGTCTTTACAAATGCCAATAAATAGATGGATGGCTAGCTATGAATTACATGAATACAAAAATACACCAACGAGACCAAAACTTGATTATCATTCCTGGTAATTTTTCTGTATGTTTGAGCTGGTTTCAAACCACCAAAGACGAGTGATCAGAGGAATACACTTAGAGGCAGTGCTTTAAATGGGCCGGTATGCAACAGGCCACGTTTTTCGCTAAAGGTGTATCACTGCCATTGCCAGTACTGACATTTATAATTTTCCACTTTAAGCACTGCAAAGGGGTGAAAGTAAGATTTCCTAAACCATATCAGTGATTGGAACACTTTGGTTCTTCATGACTTTATTATCAATTGTATTTGCTTTTGCGGTTTTTACAGTGTTGATGCTTATGTACATTTTTGTTTCTCTGAATCAGCATCTGAACACTGTAGTTGCTACAGTGTTCAATAAAAAGTACCTATGAACACGGTTATTCATCATATTGGGGTTCTTATCTAAACACAGAGTAGTAAAAGCTTTGGTTTTACCTTTTTTGAGCATTTTTCAAGATATTTCTCCTCAAAAAAGAAGCTTTTTTTTCCAAGCAAAATTCAATGTGATAAGCTGTTGCAGTGCAAGGTTGCCGTACGGCCCCAAGCACAAAAACCTGCCGTACAGGGTAGACTAGAAAGCATGCTGCCTGGGGACCCCAGGCCATTGCCTGCCCTGCTTGTCAGCATGCGGCACCTCTGGCAATAAGTTTCAGACTGATACACCTGGTATAACACAAAACTATTAACTCTTTAGGCCAATACGATATGGGACACTCTTTTGAGGGCAGTAATATTAATATCTTGGATGGATTACACAATGCTCTGATGACTCCAAAATATATGTACTGGTTAGAAACTAGTTTGAAAAAGTATATTGAATACGGTGAATGCTAAGAATCTCACAGAGTCGATGTTTTAAGTGCAGCTGATTTAACACATCTCCAAACAAGCTTTGACCCTTTGAGTTTTTGTTTTGTTGGGGCATTCGTATGAGGATGGAGTAATTGATAAAGGAACTTAGTAGGTAGACATCTTGGATGCGTCTAAAGCTGAATCCCATTTTACCCCTTGCACTGCAGCACTTAGCCCTACCCCTCACACCAAGGGATTAGGATACCCCCAATGTATTAATAATATCTAGATTTTTTTTCAAGGGAAGATATACTTATAGAGTGATAAGGGACCGGTTGTACTTAGCTTAGAAAAACTGAGTCAAACCAAAGAGTTTATTAAAGTGGGATCAAAGATGGAAATTTCAATTTATTCTTGTTGAAACTGAGTGAGAATTAATCAAACACACACTATAGCTACCAGCAACTGATACTTACACTTTCTTCTATGTTTTCTGCAATCTCCATACTAGCTTTCTTTGTGTCTGCGAGGCTCTTTGGCTTTAGTGAATCTTGCTTCCTGAGTTTTGGGTCACTCTTGCTGTCCCGCATGGACGATGGCTTAGGGGTTGGGGTTGGGGTGCTGTAGGACTTGGGTTGTGGGGGCAGGCGTGCCAGCGCAAGGGCACTAGGTTCTTCTTCTAAGTCCTCAGGCTCTGGGGGTGGAGGGCCCCTTGCAGGTGCCTTGACGTAGTAACTATGGTACTCAGAGTGAAGTTGGCCATTAACTGGAACTGTTGGCGGTTGTGAAGGAGATACAGAAATTGTGGTAGGCTGGTGAATTTTAGAAGGTTTAGGTGGAGCCTCGATGTGCGCATGAGAACTCTTTGGGCCATCGGTGACGGGCAGTCTCTCTTCTTTACTTAGCTTCCTACTAGAACGTTCTTCCTTGCTGGGCTTAAAACTTGACTTTTCTTCTTTGCTTATCTTACGAGATGGTTTCTCTTCTTTGTTGGTTTTGTGGCTGATGCTGTTACCAATCTGGTTTATCTTCTTGCTAGTCTCAGGTGAGGGGGGAGGTGTGGCTGCGGGACTTGCAACAGGAGATTGGGGTGGAGTGGTGCCTTTGCGATAAAAGTGAGGAGAATCATGTGGGGAGTTGTCCTTCTTTTCCACAGGGACTTCTTTAATTTCCACAGGTTCTTTAGACTGTTGTGTCACGTAGTCAGGTCCTGAAGAAATGAAGGACATAACACATTTTGGAATGAAAAACACCAAACATTTCCCTTTGTCCATTTAAATACTACAGTAGATATGACATTAGAAATGTGAAAAGCCAACATTTTCAGTAATGAGTGAAGAGTTTCTCTATCTCAGGCTGTGGATTAGGGTTTGCAGATGACTGCCAATCAAGGTTGGTGGTTCATATTCACACGTTTCCTCTATAGGTGTCCCAGCAAATGTCATGGAGGGAGAAAAGTGACCAGGAGATACATTGGCTCGGTTCGCTCAGTTCATACAAAATCCTCACTTTCACGACTTTGCAAATTTTGCTAAGACGTCAGCATATACTGAGCTTAAAACTCCTAGAATGAGAAGTGAAACGTCTTAAAGAAACCAAAGAAGTCCAGTTGCCTTCATTTGAACCCCTTTGGATAACCATGACCTGGATGACTGAGGAGCTTCACCAGCAGAAGAAGCAGAGTTTTTATGGTGCTCTGTAGGAGTCCACAAAGCACAGAAAATGACAGCGTTTTAAGTGGACTTCTGTCATGTTTTTCAATGTTGGGAGTTTAAAAATTGTGATTTAGTTTGTTTTGCAATGTCTGCCAATGCCATTTGAGTTGCATCCAATCAGCATGTGTTAAAATACAAGATCCCTGCAGGAAGTCTGCGGAGCCTTTCTAAATACATGCCCCAGATCAGGTACTCCGCTAGTTCCCGAAAAGTCCTGGACAATGGTGCTTTTCGGACCAACCCGGGAAAACTGACACATGCTGCAAAGGTCCGGTAACATTACACATACTTTCTGATAATGGAAACAGGCCTAATGGGACCTTCCTGGTAAATTTTGGAACTCAAGGGACCAATTTATTGCATTTTTGTTTTGTTTTATTTTTTTTGCAAAAAACAAAATATACCACACCATATAACATTTTACCTCATAATGTGTCAAGTTTTGGGACTTTGTCAAAGTTACCAACATTATTATTATTATTATTATTATTATTATTATTATTATTATCATCAGTATGACTATTTTTAGCAGTTAATTCAGGCCCAAGAAAGAACAAATGCTATCGCTGCCATCTTAAAACAGCTCTTTTCATTGCGGTTTATGCAGCAGTATTTTATAAAACCTTTAATTACTACCAATTCCACATTTAATGAAATTCAAGTAATTTACAAGCCTAATTATTACCAGTAGCACTTCTTATGCATCCAGGGGTCAAATCCCAAAAATAAAATAAAAAAATCTCTATTTTTCTGCCAAAAGAAGCATGTAATGAGAAATGGACTTTGATGTGAAGGTTTATAAAATAACATTGAGATTACAACAATCAGACTTGACCTTAGTTGCATTCAGACTAGCATTACCCCATCATAAACTTTATTTCTCCAAACTGAGGCTGTCCAGAATGCTATCTAGAATGCGTAGCATGTTTATAACTTCCACAGGGATAAAAATCAAGATGCGAGAAGATATTTTGAGATGCTTCTCTCACTACATTGGGTCATTCTCCTATATGCTTTCACATTACTTACTAAAAACAATTATGCACAAATTCAAATCTAAGAAGACAAGTACGTCCAGTCCCATTTCAGAGTCTTAATGTGGAATCTTTGGGGCCTCCGGCACTCTTAAGCCCCAGTACTTTTCAGCTTTGTGGCATTTGTAATTTGTTTCTGAACCATCACAACCAATAAGACCACTACAAAGAGTTGGAGGGGATATGTAAACAACTGTGGGATTTTACGTATCTGCTGAGCTTAATTTCACACCATAGCTCGGCGAGAGTCGGGGCTCCAAGCACCGGACTGTGTAATTTCACTCTGTTTGGGGATGGATTCCTGCAAGGGGTTCCAGGCATTTTCTAAATTGTTCTCAGTGCTTAAGCGATCCCTAACCTCAACACAGGCAGCCATTTAAAACCAGCATCCGCTAGATTCCACAGTAATGCGGCGTGATAAACTTGCACATGCAAAATGCTTTAGAATAAGGACTGTGTGTTGCTTTATAGAAAGTTGATCATGTGTGGATCCTCTTGATGAGCGACAGTTTTTTTTGATGCACTCAGCCCACGGATCTTGCCAAGTCAAGTGGAACGCTAACTAAATAGCAGTTTTTACTCAACACGTCAGACTTTTTTGTCTTGCCTGTTGTCCTTCGGGAGTGCTGCAGGAGGACACACGGGGATTTATGGGGGTTGGATGAGGAACCGAAATAAAGAAAGTGAATCTGTGTTTTGTGATCAGTTTAATTCGACATGAACATGACAAACACGCTTTCTTGACAATCTTTGTGAGTAAAAAAAACGTGTAGAAACAAAAACGAACAGCGTGTGTTATTAGGGAAATAGCGAGCCCGGCGTTGATGCGGGATCGCACGCGCATGCGCCGTGAGCGGTTCTGATACTTTTTGGATCGTAGCTGCTCGCAGCGCCGCTTCAACAGTGCGATACCCTCACGAGGGACGAGCGAAATATTAAACACACCAGAAGTCCCTGCGACCTCACGACTGCTGATCGGCGGCTGGTCACGTGGTGTTAATCGCCTCTCGTAACCCCCTGTACACTACACGACCGCTCGGCACTGTGCGACTTTTTCACTTTTTTGAGCCGATTTTCCAGTCGTGCGAGAAGCCACGACATCGGGGCGAGTTTTGCGCCGAGCGGTCGTGTAGTGTACAGGGGGTTACGAGAGGCGATTAACACCACGTGACCAGCCGCCGATCAGCAGTCGTGAGGTCGCAGGGACTTCTGGTGTGTTTAATATTTCGCTCGTCCCTCGTGAGGGTATCGCACTGTTGAAGCGGCGCTGCGAGCAGCTGCGAGCAGCTACGATCCAAAAAGTATCAGAACCGCTCACGGCGCATGCGCGCGCAATCCTGCATCAACGCCGGCCGGTCGCTCGCTATTTCCCTAATAACACACGCTGTTCGTTTTTGTTTCTACACGTTTTTTTTACTCACAAAGATTGTCAAGAAAGCGTGTTTGTCGTGTTCATGTCAAATTAAACTGATCACAAAACACAGATTCACTTTCTTTATTTCGTTTCCTCATCCAACCCCCATAAATCCCTGTGTGTCCTCCTGCAGCACTCCCGAAGGACAACAGGCAAGACAAAAAAGTCTGACGTGTTGAGTAAAACCTGCTATTTTTAGCAAATTTTTAGGGCCGACGTGTTGCTACCAGACGTACAGTGTGAGCAGTCAGATCGCATGCGAGAACTGGGTCGTACAGTGTGAGCACATGACTCGTGAGATCTGCTCTGCCAGGAAGTCGTACAGTTTGAGCTGAAGCTGAACGCTGCGAGTGAAAAAGTCGCACAGTGTACGCCCGGCTTTAACTAACTAACTAACTAACTAACTAACTAACTAACTAACTAACTAACTAAAACTTTATTTATATAGCACCTTCACATGGCCCAAGGACCAAACAAAGCACTGCACAGCAATAAGCATAAAAAATACATAAAATAAAAAATAAAACCAGCAAAAACATGCAGATAAAATCTAGGTGGGACAGCAAAAAGTGCAAAGCCAACAGTTAACGGGACTCTTCCTGAATAAAAGCTAAAGAATAAAAGTGAGTTTTCAGCTGGCTCTTAAACTTGCCGAGTGTGCTGGCCTGTTTAACCCATGCAGGTAGCTCATTCCAGAGCCTCGGCCCCAGCACCGAGAAAGCACGACCCCCTCGGGATTGTAGTCTGTGTTTCGGAACGACTAACAGTCCTTGTTGTGCTGACATAAGGCTGAATCAGGTCTGCCAGATAACGTGGAGCCAAAAAAACAACACGCACTCGATTACCCGAACGACTGTGGAGTTTCTTTCATCTGAGCATCATTGGGGCTGAATCTGCAGCCTTCTGAAGAGGGACACTAAATTAGACCACATAAGTAGTCAAGAACAAGACATTATACAAAAAATAAAGGAAGGGACGAGTTTCAGCAGCTCCTAAATAGATTTCCAACATATGCCATGAGTGTTTCATCTAACATCACTGTCTCTTTGAGGTTATTAGGATACACGCTTTTTGTTTAAGCTGCAGCAGTTCTACTTATATTAATCCACAGCACATTTTCTGCTCCAGTGCACTCCAAGCAAAACATGAGCACACATTTTTACACACCACCGTGCACTCGTAGAAAAAAAGCAAGACAAAAACACAACAGATCAGCGGTTTATGTCCCAGCCTGACTCCGCCTGACCTTAATACGAGATGAACAGCAGTAACAAGAGAAGAGCTCCTGTAAAAGCTACGTATGTATGACTTGTGTGTGTTGGTGTGTGCACGGAAGGGAGTGGTTTTTATATCTGCTGATGGTGGCCATCAGACTAGGTTGGTGTGAAGATTGATAGAGCGGATGGGGATTATAATCCCAAAGAGTTAAAATGAAACCCTTGATCAAATTGTGATTTTACCACTTGAAAGCTATATAATGCATAAGCTACAAGTAGTAACGGTAAACTGTACCGCTGTACCAACCTTTTTACCATTGTTCAATATCTCAATGAGTGATAAAGACAAATATATTGGTGTATATATATATATATATATATATATATATATATATATGTATATATGTGTATACCAATATATTTGTCTTTATCACTGTCAGTTAAATTTTTTTGCCCTTTTCTTTTTCGACAGTTCTCCATCTTTAAATAACTTTTAAACCTTGATGTCATGTGCATGCAGCTCTAACTTTCATACTTAGCCTGTATTTGATATAGCACCTTCTAAAGCCCTCGAACCCCCCCAAGATGCTTTACAACACAATCATTCATTCACCCATTCACACACACATTCACACCCTGGTGGTGATGAGCTACACTGTAGCCACAGCTGCCCTGGGGCGCACTGACAGGGATGAGTCTGCCGTACACTGGCGTCACCGGTCCCTCCGACCACCATCATCAGGCAAGTTGGGTTAAGTGTCTTGCCCAAGGACAAAGCGATAGACTGAGCGGGGCTCTAACCTGCAACCTTCTGATTAGAGGGCGAGCACGTAATTCCTGTGCCACCATTGCCCCACTTACGTGTTTTATGAAGTAATTTTTTTTATGTGTTTGGCAAAATACATCTTGCTCAGGGAGAACAGTTGAAACTCAGTTCTGGAGCTAACACTGACACATTTACAGAAATGCCAATCAATGTGTACTGTCCCTGTTAAATAAAATAATAAATACATAAAATATAAGTGTGTGTATCTTAGGGATGGGACTCGATAAAAAAAAATCTAAACAATCAGAGGCTTTGTAATTATTGAATCTTGATTAATCTCATTTTAATCGTTCAAGACCATTTGCCCCAAAGCATATTTCTTTCTTCAAAATAATTTCATAACAATCAGGGGGTCTATTGGGCATACGTTTTGAAGCAAAACGTATTGGCCCCCAATTTGGGACGCTCGGGCTTTAACAATAATTTTTTAATGCATCAATTCTTTCTAATTATTTAATCGTAATTAACTTGTTAAATTCCCACCCCTAATTATATACAAATATATATAAAACACAAGAATAACAATTGGCCAGCTGGAAGGGCACATTCACAAATGAAAGGAGTTTCTTTCAGCCATAACCACAGAAGTAGGGAGAGGGGCTTAAGATGTAGTAGTACATATTTCCACCTCTAGAGGGGGCCCTCTGAGAAAAAACTCCAGATTTCTGCTTTAAAGTGAAAAGGGCTAAAGATGAGAACTGAGCTTTCCTTTAACTTTAATAAGATGGCCCCATAATCAGAAGGTTGCAAGTTTGAGCCCTGCTCAGTCTGTCACAGTCGTGTCCTTAGGCAAGACACTTCACCCACTTGACCTGCTGGTGGTATTCGACTGGTGGCACCAGCTGCTTCACTTCTGTGAGTGCACTCCAGGGCAGCTGTGGCTACGATGTAGCTCATCACCACCTGTGTGTGAATGTATGTGTGCATGGGTGAATGACTGGTTGTGTTGTGAAGCGTCTTGGGCGGCTGTAGAACCCAAGAAGGGCTACGTAACTACAAGCCATTTACCATTTTAATTAAATCAATTTTCACTGTTGTGCAAAATATGCTGAGACCAGTTATGCTACTCAACAAAGAGCATTGCTATCAGTGTGTTCTCACAATGACATTGTAATAGCTTCTTTCAGGCGTTAAATAAGTAACACCTTTACATTTTACCATCAAAACTGGGATCTGCTTCCATATCCTGCTGTGCAGGCTCAACAAGGAGGAGGCGGAGCACCGGCAGTCTGGGCAGCATTTTTTAAATATTCTTCCTTTTTTATAGGGACTTTGTACAATAATAGCATTGCTGCAAATTAATCCAGAGTTAGCCAAACGGCAATGTTTCACCCACAGACTGGACACTGCAAATGACGCTAAATCTGAAATCATGTCCCAAATATGTTAAGTGAATGTGTGTTTTGTCACATGATGCTACACACCTATGTCTATGAATAGGGAGCCTAAGTCACGCCCATCTTCTTCCGGACCACGGGCCCCCGGAAAAACGAAAAAAGAGCGCAAGTCAACGGGGCTTAAAACGCAATTTTCTAATTCCGCTTGTTTTGTGCCATGGATTTCACGTATGATGTCCGTGAATTTTAAAGACACATTTTGATACCAAGAACGTGCTTATTTTCGAACATGGGGAACAGTATTTTAGTTTTTGTGTGAAAATAAGTCCAGGACTACAAATGCGCGTCACAAAAGTGACGTCATTGAACCAGACACGAAGAAAACGGAGGCAAAATGGCTGTAAGTTCACCAAACTTCCCACAGGTGGAAAGAACCACCATAAATCTGGTCATTTGGTAAGTAGCAGCTACGCTAGGGGAGAGGACGGGTTGTGATGACGTCACATATGCGACGTGCTGATTTGTGGTGTGTAGTCATGCTAATTACGAACATTTACAAGCTGATAAATCTCAAAGTACGTGACAGGCGTGGTCGAAACACCCATCATTACTTTTCATTTAAATTGCAGTACAACATATGTGGATCCAGGGCGTAAGGCAAAGCGGTTTTAGAAAATGGAGTTTTTAGCCCCGTTGACTTGCATTCATTTCTTCGTTATTCCGGGGACCCATGAGCCGACCGGAAAGGGAGGAGACTTAGGCTCCCTATAAACCCCCTGTTTCTAAAGCTCCTGCTTCAGGAAGTAGAAGTTAGCCGGAGGAGCAGAAAATGGCAGGATTTTGAGTCTTATTCATTAATAGTCATGATATTCAGACATCTTGCTTCTGAATGGCTTTTCTAAAAGACAGCTATATAGGATACAGTAAGTAAATAATCTCCAAAAGAATCAGTCCTTTTTTAGGCATTAGCATAAATGCACAACAACTTAGGGCTAAGTAGCAGAGAAAAAGGAGAAACAGGACATGTTTTCCTTTTATTTGTCATTCAAAGATACTCAACTTGTTTTTACACCAGATTGTAAACATGTGTAGTTTTGGGTTTTAGAGCTTAAAAACAGCTACAAGCAGCTGTTTCCATGTTAGCATCATTTATCAGCTGTGAGATTATGGCTTGTGTTGTACACATTAATGAGTTTGTTTTGTGGTTCCTTTTACATTTAAGCTTCATGACAGAATTTGAAGCTTTTTAGATGTCACACCCTCCTACTCAGAGTGACAGATGGGCAGGAAGTGCTGATATTGTTTAACCAGACTGCATTCACTACGGCCACATTTCATTTTCAGTCTTGAACATAAAAAATATCTACTAAAATTCAAGAATTTCTCCCTTTTTCAAATTTTCAGCTGTGATCTAACACAGATTATCATTCCATGAAGATTTGGAGACAATTTCAGAAGTTTGATGGATGGAAAATGCTTTTAATCAGTCGACTCCGCACCTGCTGCTATGAATAAACAGCTCCACCTGCTCTTGTCCACTTCCTAGCCCTGACAGCTCCTGACTTTTATGGCTCCACCTGGTTCAAGCACACCTTGACAGGGTCAAACAGGGCAGAACCCTGCCATCCTTCCCCCTCCCCCAGGCCACCCGCCCTGCCACCTCTCTTCAGCAAGCAGCTGAAGGAAGGAACAGCTGCTGGGCGAGTTGTGGGAGCGAGTTCCTCTCAGTGCATAAGGATTTCAGCTATGTCTCCATTAGACCTCTGCGAGCACACATCGGCACCAAAAATAACCCAATTAACGTCACACTGCAGGCCACGCCCACTGAAGCCCCTCTCTGCTGCCCCTTCGGGGTTCTGTGTGTGAATTGATCGTAAAGGTCAGGGTTCTGGTCGCTTTGGCAATCTCTCCCTTTTTGTAGCACACACTTAATCTTGGTGATAATCTGCTACGAGTCTGAAATGCTAATTACAAACAACGAGGGGTTGAGACCCCTAAATCTAACCCAGCAAGAGTTTATTAGAAGCTTAAGGAAGCAAAGCAGATTAGTTTTGGGAACATTATCTAAATTGATTTCACTAAAATGTACTGATCACAAACTAATGCATGTTTTCTATGAGAATATACAGATATTTGACCCAGATCATTGGGGAAACTGTACACACACAGACGTCTCTGAAAATATCAACTATGAACCAAACACTAATTCTCAGCTGAATCTGAATACCTGGAAAAACCAACCAAAACAAATTAGCATTTTTTGAATAGTTGTGGCCATTGCAGGTGCCTGTTGGGCTTTGGGTCAGACTTAACGGACAAGCTTACGTAACCCGAATATTTAAACGTTCCGGCTCAGTTGTCATCCTGGAACTACACTTTGTTATGACGTCGGCCGCTCTCTCATTCATGATCTGACTTATAAGGCAAGGACACTTTGAGCACACAAGTACACACAAACCTGGAGAACACTCAGCTTGCCAGGCATGACCACTGTTTTCCACAACACAAACAAGCCGCGGGACGTCTCCGGCCCTGGCCGGCCCTTTGGGCGACATGCTTGAATGGATCCCATTGTCGATCTGTTTGTCACCTACTATTTTATTGTCGCTTTTGGCACTGGACACAAAGTTGCTTGCTCACAGGCCTAAATATATAACAGCAAGTGGAAGAGACAGATAGCATAGATCTTACAAGCCAAATAAAAATAAACAAAGCAAAAAATAAACTTTTTCAAACTCTGATTAAAATTGCCAAACTGGCCCACAAGTATTATTATTATTATTATCATTATTGTTTACAAATAATGTAAAAATGATTTAATTCCTTAATTTTTTAAAACCTGCCAAAAATAACACAACTTTTTTTTGCATCAGCTACATATTTTTTAATTTATCTTCTTTTTTTTTTTTGGTTAGAAATAGAATAAAATAGAAAATTTGGTAAATTTAGGTGTAGCAGTACAACAGTTGATTAACAAGTGGCTGTATAGTCAGGGGTGGTTCTAGAAGAGGTCTAAGGTGGGCCAGTGCCACCCTAACAGCAAACTTGGCTCCCCTTTTAGCCCCCTTGCTGAGGGTGGAGCCTAAGCATTTGATGATTTTTTTTGTGATGATTTAGCCTAATGCAAATGTAGAACCAAATCATGTAAATGCATTCATCTCAAAAGAGATGCTGAGACAAATGTTTTCATGTAGTCACAGAGAAAAAATAACTCAAATAATGCTTTTTATTTTATTTTTTGGCAAAATACTGTTATTTTGGAATTAATTGAAAAGCTGTTGTTTCTAAAGTAACTGTAACTGAATTGATGTTATTCTACAGATACTGACTAAATTTTTTTTAAAGTGACAGTGTGTATTTTTCCTGGTGAAAAGGGGCAGTAGATACCTAAATTGTTGCAAGCAAGCTGCATTTTTGTGTAGGAGTAAGACCTTACCAACGGATGCCCATTAGGGTCAAAAAGCTATAGGGAGTGCAAACTTTGGCAAAATGACAAGCACATTAGACTCCCTTTCATCAGTGACAATGAGTAAAGAGGTAAATGTGTAAAAAAAAATGTTACGAATGGTGAAAGTGTAGTAACCGCTTGTTACAAATCAAGTAAACGCATTTTGCCCTCAAGGGCTCCCATAGAAGGAAACATGGCATCTAATATGGTGTCGCCCAGAGACTTGGGGTGTTTCTCAATGGCAAGGAACCTTGCCTTGATGTCTTGGCCCAGCCCCGGTTGCCTAGAAGATACGTCATTGGGAGCCGCCAAGACGTGTTCCAATGTTCATGTTCTACCGAGGCGTGTGTTCATCGTTTGTTAGCCGTTTAGCTAGCGGAGCGAGGATACACGGGAGGTGTCTTGTAGCCTAGCCTTGGTCAAAAATTACCCAGAATACACCGCTGTATTTTCAAAAGAATGGCGGATCAGAAGCCGGCAGCTACTTTGGGGACAAATTTCAAGTTTAAAAGTAAGTCAATTAAAAATGTTTTTTTTTTAGATCCAAAGAAGTTATCTATGGTTGATTAGTTGCTCTGTAGTTGCAGCTTCAGTGGCTAGCGGGCAGTAACTCACTTATATTTATTAATTAATAAACATATACACAATTTAAAAGGTAAAAGGATTGTTATACATTTATATTGAAACTAATACGTATAAAATATAACGTTATCTCCCGTGTCACGTGACGTTACGTGACCGCCGTGGAAGCCGGGGTCATGTGATGCAAGTCTGTTCCATTTAACCGTTTTCTTTGACCAAGGAATGACAGTGTCCTCATAAGTAAAGCGCCTGGCCTCGCAAGACATCGCCTCGCAAGGCCAGGCGCCTTGACATTGAGAAACACCCTCAGACCCGCTCCCATGTAATGTAGCCCTGATTTTTATGGTTATGTGTTAAGAAGCTGCCAATATTTCTCAACAACTAGGCATCGTTTAATTCACTTTAAACAACTTTTTGATGGATATTTCCAGAGATTAACGATAAAAACTACACATTATCCCTTTAAAGCTGTAAATAACAAATCTGAAAACAAGCTAGGTGTTAACCCTTTGATGCATGAATTATGAAATCTTCAACCATGATTTTTTTTAAAACTTTTTTTTTCATTCATCTTTAGGTGTGAATGAAATAAATTTCAACAAACATTTTTTGTAACATTTAATTATTTACTAATAATTTATTACATGTCCACCTCAGAGGACAGCGTGCAGTCTGAACTTGTAAATATGTTGGCTTGATGAACTGAAGTCCAAATGGAGGGGCTCAAATGCAATGAAGTCTTCAACAGCTGTGCTTAATAGCAAAAATTAATAAGTAACAATTTTGAGTACCTGTCCACTGTAGTGACCATTATGCACCAAAGGGTTAAGCACAAACATGGTCATGGATCACTCACCCCGCCCCTCGGGTATTTTCCCTGTCGACGCCAGAAACCCACGATGCTGGATGAAACGAGATAGAGCTAAACACCAGTTGCCATTTTCTAGGTCCAAACGTCTTTTGATGTCCGTGACTTCTAATGGTGTTTTTATTTTGGGACTCTGGTAGGTTGTCATAAAGTTGAAGTTACAGCAGCCGGCTGTTTCTGCTTCTCAGATGTTATTGAGCGAAGAACCTTTCACACCAGTGGTGTTCTGTTGCTAATTACGCAATTAATGGATGGAGGTCCCAGGGAAGTGCGGTGGTTTGGCGAGACCGACAACCGGACGATCCAACAGTTGCTTTCAGTCCAAAACGTGTTAATGGGGGAGATTTTTAGACAAATGTGAGAGAACTACTTTGTTAATTTTTTTTCTCATTTTTTTAAATCTTCACAATTTATTTATAGCTATATGATGTTAAAACATTGTTTAGAAGTCTTGGACCATTCTTGAAGTCAGTCAACAGCCAAACAAATTGAATTTGAGATCCATGAAAGACTTGTGAATTACCCTTTAGACACCTCTGAACTGCACAATTACTAATCAGAAGTGAAGTCAATATTGAATTAGTTCAATTAATTCTTTTTAAACTCAAAAATAAAAGCCTATTTCTTGGTATTTGGGGATAATGTGATAGAAAAATGTCCTAAAAGGTCTAAATTCAAAACAGAAGATTTAAACTAACTGCTTAAAGGTTTCCTCCATCACTACTTAAAGTACAGAACGACCAAAACTGCATGCTTTCTTGGGGAGTTGATCAAGTATTTCACTACAACGGGCCTTTAAATGAAAAAAAAAAAGCCTCCATTCAGAATACAGTCGTCTGTTTAAAGCAAACACAAGCCCTCCATTATGGCATCACAAATTGTCCCTGGCGTCTCCAGTGTTCAATCCCAGAACTGAAGCACCAATCTCCTTATTTGTGCACCAAATACAAGCTCATTAATAACTTAGAATCAGTGTGAACAGCTCTAATGTGCAAACATCTTTATTCACACTCAACATCCCCCTTGTTTGCTAATCACTCGTTTTCATGGACAAAATGGAGGCTTGTAGGTGTTAAAGCCTTAAAATAGGGATCCTGTAAAGGAGGGACTCGATAAATACATGAGTTCGATGTGAATCACTCATTTACAAATGTATAAAAACAGGCTAAAGACTGCAACTCCATCTCTGGGTTATCCATGTCTGAAATACCTGGAACATTGTGTAACATTTGCGCAAGCACTGCTAAGGCCAATGCTGAGACTAATTTAGCTACAAGTGAAGAATAATGTTTCACTGACCTCCTTAACCCCAGCATGCACCTGCAGCTTAAAGCTACTGTGTTGTTGTTGCAGATAGCCTCAGCCTGCAGAAACATCGATTACTTCTTACCAAAACTAAACTAAAATAAAACTTCCATATGTGATTATTTGCAACTAGCAAAAGTGTAGCTTTGCAGGATTTCCTGTGCAGCCTACTCCCTATAAATCTGGCAGGAATATTAAAGTAATCCTGGTGAAATACCACAGTAATGTAGAACTCATGACTGTGTGAAGGTTTTAAAAAGAGCATTCACATGAACTACGATGAAATTATTGTTATTATTTTTTTAAAGCCACCAGCTTTCCCCCCTGTGTGTGTGTGTGTGTGTGTGTGTGTGTGTGTGTGTGTGTGTGTGGGGTGGGGGTGGGGGGTGGGGGGTGGGTAGTCCAGGCGTATGGAGTACCAGGCCATTTGTTGCAGGATGTTAGGTCCTTGTATGACCGGTGTCAGAGCTTGGTCCGCATTGTCGGCAGTAGGTTTGGCTCATTTCTGGTGAGAGATGGACTCCGCCAAGGCTGCCCTTTGTCACCAATCCTGTTAATAACTTTTATGGACAGGATTTCTAGGTGCAGCCAAGTATGTTGAGGGGATCCATTTTGGTGACCTAAAGATCGAGTCTCTGCTTTTTGCAGATGATGTGGTCCTGTTAGCTTCATCAGAACATGATCTCCAGCTTTTACTGATTCAGGACACGCTGGAGGGACTATGTTTCTCAGCTGGCCTGGGAACGACTTGGGATTCCCCTGTAGAAGCTGGCTCGAGTGGCTGGGGAGGGGGAGGTCTGGGCCTCTCTGCCCCCAGCGATGTACTGATGCGATTTTAGCCTTTTGCTGGATGACAAGTTACTTGTGACATGTTGTGCACGAAGGTTTGGTGCTGAAAGTTACCTGGTTGGTAGAAGTTAGGTGAAAGCTCTCGGGCAACTGCTCTGGCAATTTCAGACTCGTGCAGAGCGGAGATCGCAGCCTGCTCAGCAGCCTCGCTTTTTGTCCTGGCGTGGGCCGTCCTGGGAACGAAAGAAATCAAAATGATGTAAGAAAACGGCCTCTCTTTTCAAACACATGCACACAGATATTCACATCGGAACCTTTCATTTTGATGATGACTTCGCATCCCACCACATTCATTTATGACACTTTGCCATCAGCAGGACGGACACAATTGCTTCTTTCTTACTCTCTTTTCTCGTCTCTGAATTGTACCACTCAGTCCATCCTATTTGGATAAATACAATTCCTTTCCTGTTTCCATCTCAAGTCCAAATCCTGACCCGAATGGCCAAAAATGCACAAATAGGCTGTTATTCACACTTGTCACGATGTGATTTATCAGCTCTAAAATATCTCATAGGACAAAAAAAGAATTAGACCAATAATAGATTAATACAATTTACAAATTGGTCTTTGAGACTGTAGATTAAAGTATAAAAACTGAAAAGAAAATAGCATTAAAAAAATTTAAATTAATGGCTGTGGAATGGTTGCAGTGGAAAGAAAATCTACCTTCTGTAAAATGCTCAGAAGTCCAAAAACCAAGGCTTGGGATCAATCTGAGCTTAGCATTAGTGCCGCTAAAGTGCATTGGTAAGACAGTGAGAGGCCAGAGGTAACCAGCTTAACAAATCAGCTGAAAACTGCACTCAGAGATAATGTGAACATGCAAATGCTCAAAATCTGGGGGAAGCTTTGCTCCTGTCTTCATGCCAAAATCCTTCAAAAAACAACAAAAAACATAATAATTTAAAAAGATGAGTTCTCTGAGTAGATGGGGAGCAACGCAGCAAGAACGAAAGGATCCAGATGCAAAAATTCAAGCATCAGTGTCAGTATTGACAGCTGCTGCCCTGATTAACCCAGCTCATCCCTCTTCCCTTCCACATTACTTCTTTCTTTCAATCAATGCTCTTGTTTCCTTTTCCAATCCTGCTTCACACTGACTCTGGTCCTCATCCGCCCACATCCCCTCCCCTCCCCTCCTCTGTCCGAGCAGTATGGGACGTCCTGTTTTTGACAGTGAAATATTAAAATGTATGAGCGGACCTAGAAATAAGTCTCTTGCACTCTTGCACTGAGCGCATCCGTTTGGCAGCAGCTGAAGATAAAACAAGAAAAATGTCCACATTTGTGAATTTATAACCGTCACAGAGTGTGACGCGCCTCTGGAGACTGGTGCAGCTCAAAGGCGGCCCAGTCTACAGGCATACTGGTTACATCACACTATCGACATGTCTGCTCTGGACTTGCCACACATGCAGCTGGAGGGATGCATGCACCCTCTATTTCTGAATTTTGTGAAATGTGCTGCAGAGTGAAAAGAAGGCATGACTGCGTAGAGCTTGCCCGTGGGCCAAGCCCAGGGATTTCAGTAAAGTCAGATGAAGTGGTGCAGGCTGTTCTCAGACAGGACGTCTGGTGGTGGGAGGTGACAGGCAGAAAATGATGGGTGTAGAGGTGTGATAGTGCGTTGGGACAAGAGGGTGAAATGGAAGGTGAGAAAACAGACATGTGGAAAGAAAGGAAGGGAGGAATGAAAATAATCGTTCTTTTCACGTGTTGCATGTGCACAGTTTAAACAAAAACTTGCATCATGTTCCTCAGTGCACAAACTCCTATCGGCTCACTCGGATGTGTCGAACACAAAGGTTGCATGAGAGTTGCATGCGTAAAATAAAGCTTCAAACGGTCCATCATAATTCTCTGTTGCTTTGGTTTGGTCGTGCGACCATGTTAAGCATTTAAAAAATCGCTTTTTGAATCATGCAACAGAAATAATCAGATTCCCTGCACAAATGATGAAGTGAACCATTGATCAGATTCAAAACAAAAATCAGAGCGACAGAAAAACGCGAGCCCACGGTCGACCTTTGGAAAAGTTTCAGGTTTCAAAAACTTTCAACCAGACAGCAGCCTCCTCTGTTTCTGAATATAAAGCAACACCTGTTCACATCCGTGCACGCTGGCAGGTCGTCAGATGAGTCCGACAACAAAGGTTCTCCAAGCTGCTGGCATAAATGCAAAATAAAGACTAAGAGACAATCTGGGCACGGGCGAAGCTCGGTGTGAGGGATGATGTGTGCAATCCACTGTTGTTTCATTACTGTGAGAAGTGTGAAGAAGTGTTTGGAACTGAGTGTGGCTGATGCACTTTTCTTGCACAAGAGCATTTGAGATATTAGTTGGAAATTGGACAAAAAAGGCAAAGGAGACTGACAGATTTAGAGGGGGAACAAGACCATGACAAACGGCCCCTCTGAACACTCTTAGACCTTTAGAACGGCTGAAGTATGCATTTCAGCCTCTCTAATTTAACTGTAGGGTTAAATTTAAAACCGCAGTTTCTTGTGCAGCATGGTGCATCCCATTTTAAGGTTACCCAATCCTCAGCCTCCCGCTGAAAAGCAGGAGCGTGCATTTGTATTTTGCATGTCTGATTTTGTGATCTGTGTGAGCAGAATCCCTGGAGTGAAGCTTGAGTCCATCACTCCCCAAGCTCTAGCCTATTAGAGCTACTCACTTAGCCTTTTCAGTTCCTTCTCTTTTCTTCTCAATCACGCTCATGTTGGTCCCAGCTTTTGTAATTGGTGCATATACACGCTTTGTCAAAAATGTCCAATTTAGCAACTCAAAATATGCTCATAGTCTTTCACAAACACATTGCCTTTTATTAGAAATTACATTTTTTCCTTCTATTAAGACAAAAAATATGAAGAAAAATCCCAGTTCCAAAGCAGTTGCACAAACTAGCACACAGCTTACCATAAACGGATGCATGCTTGTTATTAAAATCCTGGCTGCTGCTAATTCAGAATTACTCTGGCGTGTCTAATGCCAGTAAAAACTAGTTATGACTTTATTCTGGAATTACTCCTTGCTCACCGTGTGGGTATTATTGGGGGCAGTGAAGGTGGGGGACAAATGCTACTGCAAATTAGGTTATAAATGGGAGACAAGATGGTTGTTACAAGATACGCTAAATGCAGAAGCAAAAAGCTAATGTGCTACGTGATGGGAATACATCTGCATACATGTGAAAGATTCAATATAATTTACCAAAAGCAAATTTAAAGCTACAGAACATCATCGACTCCTCAGTATGTTTGCAACTCATTTCTCTTTGCAGAAATGCTATGAGAATCAGTTCAACATTGGCATCTTCCTGAATTGAGCATTAGCTTAGTTGAAAAGAAGGTAAAAGAAGAGAAAACATGCAGCTAAAGGGGGAAGCATTTGACTGAAACACAAACAATAGTTCGAAGGATCTTTCATGGCGGATAAAACGAAGAGTCGGAGTACCCGGCCCGGAGGGTTACCGGGGTCCCACCCTGGAGCCAGGCCTGGGGTTGGGGCCCGTGAGCGAGCGCCTGGTGGCCGGGCTTTCACCCATGGGGCCCGGCCGTGCCCAGCCCGAACCGGATACATGGGCTTGTCCAACTGTGGACCCACCACCCGCAGGAGGAACATGAAGGGTCCGGTGCAATGCGAATCGGGTGGCAGACCAAGGCGGGAGCCTTGGCGGTCCAATCCCCGGACAAGAAAACTAGTTTTTGGGACATGGAACGTCACCTCGCTGGCGGGGAAGGAGCCGGAGCTTGTGGCAGAGGTTGAGCGGTACCGGCTAGATATAGTCGGACTCACCTCGACACATTGCATTGGCTCTGGAACCCGAGACCTGGAGAGGGGTTGGACACTCTACTTTGCTGGAGTTGCTCCGGGTGAGAGGCGGAGGGCTGGGGTTGGCTTTTTGTTAGCCCCGAGACTCTCTGCCTGTGTGTTGGGGTTTACCCCGGGGGACAAGAGGGTAGCTTCCTTGCGCCTTCGGGTCGGGGAACGGGTCCTGACTGTTGTTTGTGCTTATGGGCCAAATATCAGTTCAGAGTACCCACCCTTTTTGGAGTCCCTGGGACGAGTGCTAGATAGTGCTCCATCAGGGGACTCCATTGTCCTGCTGGGGGACTTCAATGCTCACGTGGGCAATGACAGCTTGACCTGGAGGGGTGTGATTGGGAGGAACGGCCCACCTAATCTGAACTCGAGCGGTGTTTCATTATTGGACTTCTGTGCAAGCCGCAGTTTGGCCATAACGAACACCATGTTCGAACATAAGGATGCCCACCGGTACACTTGGTACCAGGGCAGCCTAGGTCACAGGTCGATGATAGATTTTGTAGTCGTATCATCTGACCTGCGGCCGTATGTTTTGGACACCCGAGTGAAGAGAGGGGCGGAGCTGTCAACTGATCACCACCTGGTGGTGAGTTGAATCAGATGGCAAGGGAACATGCCGCGTAGACCTGGCAGACCCAAACGCATAGTGAGGGTCTGCTGGGAACACCTGGCAGAAGAACCTGTCAAGACGGTCTTCAACTCCCACCTCCGGCAGAGCTTTGACCACGTCCCGAGAGCAGTGGGGGACATTGAGTCCGAGTGGGCCTTGTTCCACTCTGCGATTGTCGAGGCGGCTGTTGCTAGCTGTGGTCGTAAGGTGGCCGGTGCCAGTCGTGGTGGCAACCCCCGTACCCGCTGGTGGACACCAGAGGTTCGGGGAGCCGTCAGGCTGAAGAAGGAGGCCTACAGGGCGTGGCTGGTCTGTGGGTCTCCGGAGGCAGCAGACAGGTACCGGATAGGCAAGCGGGGTGCAGCAGTGGCAGTTGCCGAGGCAAAATCTCGGGCGTGGGAGGAGTTTGGTGAGGCCATGGAGAAAGACTATCGATCGGCTCCAAAGAGGTTCTGGCAAACTGTCCGGCGCCTCAGGAGAGGAAGGCAGCAACTCGCTCACACTGTTTACAGTGGGGATGGGGAGCTGCTGACGTCAACTGAGGCTATAGTCGGATGGTGGAAGGAATACTTTGAGGAGCTCCTCAATCCCACCAATGCGCATTCCGAGGAGGAACCAGAGCTGGGAGGCCTGGGGATGGACTGTCCGATCTCGGGGGCAGAAGTTGCTGAGGTAGTCAAACAACTACACAGCGGCGGAGCCCCGGGGGCGGATGAGGTTCGTCCTGGGTATCTCAAGGCTATGGATGTTGTAGGGCTGTCATGGTTGACACGTCTCTACAACATTGCGTGGTCATCGGGGGCAGTTCCTAGGGAGTGGCAGACCGGGGTGGTGGTCCCCATCTTTAAGAAGGGTGACCTGAGGGTGTGTTCCAACTATAGGGGGATCACACTCCTCAGCCTCCCTGGAAAGGTCTACGCCAAGGTACTGGAGAGGAGGGTCCGATCGATAGTTGAATCTCAGATAGAGGAGGAGCAATGTGGTTTTCGTCCTGGCCGTGGAACTGTGGACCAGCTCTATACCCTTGCAAGGGTGATGGAGGGGGCATGGGAGTTTGCCCAACCAATCCACATGTGCTTTGTGGATTTGGAGAAGGCTTATGACCGTGTCCCCAGGGGCACCCTGTGGGGGATGCTCCAGGAGTATGGGGTGGGTGGCTTTCTGTTAAGGGCCATTCAGTCCCTTTACCAGAGGAGCGTGAGTTTGGTCCGCATAGCCGGTAGTAAGTCGGACCTGTTCCCAGTGAGGGTTGGACTCCGCCAGGGCTGCCCTTTGTCACCGGTTCTGTTCATCACTTTTATGGACAGAATTTCTAGACGCAGCCGTGGTGTGGAGTGTGTCAAGTTTGGTGGCAGGAGAATCTCGTCTCTGCTTTTTGCGGATGATGTGGTCCTCCTAGCTTCATCCAGCTCTGACCTTCAGCTCTTGCTGGGTAGGTTCGCGGCCGAATGTGAAGCGGCTGGGATGAGGATCAGCACCTCCAAATCTGAGACCATGGTTCTCGACCGGAAAAGGGTGGCTTGCCACCTCCGGGTCGGGGGAGAGGTCCTACCTCAAGTGGAGGAGTTTAAGTATCTCGGGGTCTTGTTCACGAGTGAGGGTAGGAGGGATCGGGAGATCGACAGGCGGATTGGTTCGGCGTCTGCAGTGATGCGGACGCTGAGCCGATCTGTCGTGGGGAAGAGGGAGCTGAGCCAGAAAGCCAGGCTCTCGATTTACCGGTCAATCTACGTCCCAATCCTCACCTATGGTCATGAGCTTTGGGTAATGACCAAAGAACGAGATCGCGGATACAAGCGGCCGAAATGAGTTTCCTCCGTAGGGTGGCCGGGCTCAGCCTTAGAGATAGGGTGAGGAGCTCGGACATTCGGGAGGGACTCGGAGTAGAACCGCTGCTCCTCCGGATCGAAAGGAGCCAGTTGAGGTGGTTTGGGCATCTGGTCAGGATGCCTCCTGGACGCCTCCCCGGGGAGGTGTTTCGGGCATGTCCTGCCGGCAGAAGGCCCCCGGGTCGACCCAGGACACGTTGGAGAGGTTACATCTCCAATCTGGTCCAGGAACGCCTTGGGGTCCTGCCGGAGGAGCTGGTGGACAAGGCCGGGGAGAGGACGGCCTGGAGCTCCCTAATTGGGATGCTGCCCCCGCGACCCGGACCCGGATAAGCGGAGGAAGACGAAGACGAAGACGAAGACAAACAATAGTTAATATAAGGCTGTGCTCATATTCAGGGGCTGCATTCTTCGAAGACCGTGTGAAGGCCAGTTACGAAACAACGATGAGAAAAGGCATTCCAGAATCAAAGGCTGGAGTCACCCACAATTAGGGTTGTCACGATACTAAAATTTCAAACTCGATTTGATACTGGAAAAAAAAACTCGATACTCGATTTCGATACTATTTAAAAACACCAATTTATTGAACAAGTTTATTCAAAAAATAACATTCCTCAGTTTATATTGCAAAAATTAAATGTTTATAATTAAGTGTGTAAAGTGCTTAAACCTTTCAAGTATCAGCATTTTTTAAAACGTGCATACAAAAACTGGCGAAAGTTAACACTTTAAATCATGAATTGTCTCACTATATATATATATATATATATATATATATATATATATATATATACAATATTTGCAGAGTGACGTTTTGCTGCTTAAACTCTGTTTAAGTAGCATTTTTGTCATAAGATGTAATGCCATATGTTTTGTTCTGTACTTTTGAACAACTCTGTTGGTCAATAAAGGGAGAAAACGAATTTCTCCACAGTAGGACAAAGGTACATCTACCAGTAATCTTAATAAAAACAGATTGGCGCACGGCAGTGACGTCATTAAAAGCGCCAGTTAGATTAGCCGCGGCTAGTCTGTTCACGCCTAGAAATCCCAGACTCGCTCCAAACGAACAGGGGAATCATGTTAATGATTCCTAACAAAACCTTTCGACATGAAGATGTTTTGGTGCAGATAAGGTCTTATTTCGAGGCTGCGCCACGGGTGCCCGTCTGCACCCGTTATATAGATATACACTGATGGCGATTCGCCGATGGCTCTAAATACCCCGGGGAATCCAAGTAGCACCAAAGTTGTCAGCGTGAGTAAACAAACGTACTGCATGCTAGAAATTAAGTCCGGGTTGCAATAAACGGGAGTTTCCTTTCAGCACATAAGCGTGAATATACAACTACGTGTCGGACTTGGTATGCTAATTAAGTTGGGCTGTGAAACGCCTCCCAAATTCGCTGTTTACGTTTTTGTTTATTTATTTGGCAGACAAAACTTGGATCGGAGACAACTTGCGTGGGAAATTGCAATGTAGCCATGCGGCGTCTTCTTCTTCTGTTTGTCTGGGAGGCGGAGGTTGCTTTACGGCATCTTGCTGTCGTGCGTGTCGGTGTACTTGAAGAAGGCTGTGTATAATAGTCCATAATATCGATACCACAGGGATGGAATATCTAATTTAGATACCACTTTTAGCATCGATTTATTTCTAGGTATCGATTTTTTTGACAACACTACCCACAATGCTAATTGCCTTGCAAGTCCTGCTGGTTAGTTACATGTCCTGTAGGGAGGGAAGGGGGGCACCAATGATCTTTTCAGCAACTCTCTCTTTGCACTGCATGGACTTCTGACAGGATGCAGTGCAGCTTCCGTACCACGCAGTGAGGCAGTTGTCCAGAATGCTTTGGCTGGTGCCACACGCATTTTGGCAGTGGTCATCATGGGGGCTGGTGCTCTGGTTGTTCAATTCAATTCAAAAAGACTTTAGTAATCCCAGAGGGAAATTGATTAACCACTTACAAATTGATTTCTAAGGTGGTGAAGGAATTGGATAGCCTGGCAAGCCAGACTAAATAAATGTATTATTTAGTAAGGCAACGCTCCATTGACGGCTATCGATTGTGGGGCGGGTTCTACCGTTGTCTTTCAAATGATCTCCGCATTCCACTGGACAATGAATGTGACATACTCTTGTTTCACTCTGTTGCATCATCCCACCCACCAGGCATATAGAGTGCCCTGATTGGCCCACAAAGCGGATAAAGCTCTGTGATTTGTTCACTAAGCAGATAGAGCACTATGATTGGCCCACCATTATGGACCAATCACAGCTCTTTATGTGTTTGAAACCCCTCTAGAGAGCTGTGATTGGCTAGCCAGAGTCCTGGTAGGAGCTGCGGAGATTCCAATGGAGCGTGCCTAGACCAAACTTTGCAAAGCAAGAATTTGGTCTAGTTCACTAGGCTAGGAATTGGAGGCGCTCCTGAGCTTTTTTGACCACTAGTTGGACATCGCATTGAGAATAAGGATCCTTCTATTTCACTAGCTTCTGTTAAGTGTTGTCACAGTTGGTTTATTTTAGTCTTTGTTGGCTCATGTTAGTGTTAGCTCGTTGATAGCGCTAGCTATAGCAGACTGTAGCAGGTTTGTTTACAAGTTGTAACTCCACTTTCAACCAGTGGGGCGGAGGAGCAGGAAACTGCTTTATGTTACTGTCAAATTTCATAATAACATTTATGAGCAAAATAACTGCAATCAACTCCATAAATAAACAGATAATGGGGATAAGGGGATATAGAGATTTAGGTTTCAAGTATCACTCATCTCCAACTTAATATTTGGTCCTTTTTATAACTCAAATACCCACACAGCAATCCAACATTACTATAAGTATGATGATATTACAATACTCAGTCCCATCACGATTCCAGTGTTTTGGATTTTGATGCTGCTTACACACAATCCAGAGGCTGGCTTGGCTTCCAAACACCGACTACATTTCAGAATAGAAAGAATCAGTTCTGATTAAACTAAGTAAATCCCTAAACTGTGCTGTGGCTGTGGATTACAAACAGACCTAATCTCCCAGCAGCTCTCTCTACCTGAGAGCCTTCCACCCAGACCTCCACTGGCCTCTGCCCAGAAACTTTACAGGTTAGACTTTCCTTGTGTGTCAGCAATGCTAGTGAAACTTAGCCACAGCTGACGCAGCTAAAGCCACATTAGGGGTAGGGGGTAAAACAGTGATACAATCTGCAGCACAGCCAACTTCCACGAGTGTTTGGAAGCTTCTAAACACACAGGTGCTTTCTTTTCAGGTGACTGAGTGTGTTTCATTTATCATCCAGCTGATTAAAAAATGTAAGGAAAGGGAGAGAGAAAAAGAATAGGAACGAGGGAATTCAGCAGATCCCTGGAAAGGTGGAATAAGAAGAAAGAGCAGAATAAGAAGAGAGTGGTGACAAAGGTCACGCAAAAGCCAGCTTGAACAGGTGAGTTTTCAGCTGCTTTTTAAAGGAGACCACTGAGTCCACTGAACTCAGGCTCAGGGGGAGAGAGTTCCAGAGTCTGGGGGCCACAGCAGCAAATGATCTGTCACCTTTGGTCTTTAGCCTGGTGCTGCACAACCAGTAGGCTTTGATCACTGGACCTCAGGGACCTGCTGGGGGTGTAGGGACTAAGAAGATCACCAATGTAAGATGGTGCTTGTCCATGTAAGGCCCTGTAGACCAGAACCAGGATCTTGAAATGAACCCTGAAGTTGACTGGCAGCTAATGAAGCTGGAGGAGAAGCGGGGTGATGTGGGTGTGTTTGGAAGACTTAGTCAGAAGCCGAGCACAGGCATTCTGAACCACCTGTAGACGGTTCAGGGAGGTTCTGCTCAGACACGTGAAAAGAGAGCTACAGTAGTCTAAGCGTGAGGAGATGAAGGTGTGGATAACAGTCTCAAGTTCAGAGAGGGACAGAATGGGACTCAGCTTAGCAATGTTCCTGAGATGGAAGAAGGAAGAGCGAACAAGAGAACTGACATGAGAATCCAGGGTGAGAGCTGGGTCAAAGGCCACACCATGATTCCTGTCGAAGGGTTTGGTGTGAGAAGCAAGCTGACCAAGAGAGTCTCTGACTTTGGGAACCAGCTTGTCTGGGGCACAGATGAGGATCTCAGTCTTATCTTCATTCAGCTGAAGAAAGCTCCCAGCCATCCAGGTTTTAATAGAGTCTAAGCAGGTGTGTAACAGCTGCAGCTTAGACATCTCATGGGGCTTAAAGGAAACATACAGTTGGATGTCATCTGCATAAAGATGGTTCAAGATTCCTTTAAAAGATCTCAGGATGTGCTGAAGAGGAAGCAGATAGAGGAGGAAGAGTAGAGGCCCCAGCAGAGAACCTTGTGGAACGCTATGGGTAAGGGAGGTGGTGGAGGACCAAAACTTGGAGATGGCCACAGAGAAGGAGCACTCAGAAAGATAAGACGAGAACCACTCCAGAGCAGATCCTGATAGGCCTACCCAGTCTCTCAGCCTCTCCAGTAGCAGGTGGTGCGCAACAGTGTCAAAGGCTGCAGTCAGGTCCAGCAGGCCCAGAACAAAACAGTCCCCTGCATCACTGTGAGTCAGAAGGTCATTAGAGACTCCAAGAGGAGCTGTTTCAGTAGAATGAGCTCTACGAAAACCTGACTGGGTCGAGTGGGTGGATTACAGCGTTCTTAAAGAGGGAACACACCCCATCAGAAAATGTAACTCCACCCCAAGTCAAGATTTGAAAAATGCTAGGAAAGTGGGCGTTGCCAGGAGGCACAGAATAGCATGGCCAAGTGTGGGGAATTTCCATCCTGGTAGGGAGGGGGAGTGGGAGGAGACTGTACTTATGAGGTGAAATTGTACCAGCCCCAGTCAATCATAAATTTAAAATGCAGTAGCCACTCTTCTGTCACAGGTGACAGCACTAAGACATTTTTAGACCTAGATTCTAGATTTAATCAAGTTTACACAAACATGGTAAATGGCCTGTATTTGATATAGCGCCTTCTAGAGTCCTGGAACCCCCCAAGGTGCATGGGGGGGGGGGGGGGGTCCAGGACTGTCAACAGTTCCAGAACATGTCAAAAACATGCACAGAAACAGAAAGATTGCTTTGGTAAAGACCCAATCATACAATCAATTAGCAAAAAAATGTTATTTTGGGGTTTAGTTACTCTTTAAAGTAAGCAGAGACCCGACCAGAAACCAGAGAAGCATTAATTATAAAGAACCCGCTGGGACCGATGGACTGAAAAACATTTTTAAACAAAGATGAGGGTAAAGCCTGATTCATGCTTCTGCGTCTGCGTCAGTGCGGAGACACGCAACGCTATTATCCATCCTTGCGGGCCTGCTGGAGAGCCCTGCAAGGACTGACGGAGTCGAGCCCAAAATCTGTCCGTTGAGACGGAGAATGCAAGCTTGTGATTGGTCAGGGTACCGCTGTCGTCTACACTGCCGCCATTGCGCCCTCAAAAACATAAAGAGAGCAGAGTATAACTAGTGGCAGACACGGAGAAGGTTGAAGAAATCCTCGCGACAAAACTCTGAAAATATGAACATTTATTTCCCCCGTGACTGGAGGAGTGAAAAGATACGCAGCAAGTATTTTATTTGTGGACGGAAATGACAGTAAACGTGGGTTTAGAGGTGGCGAGCGCATAAAGAGGTGGAGGAGAATGAGAGACAAATTTGACCATGTTAAAAAGTCTCTCATATTCCAAAATCACAATATACACACACTATTGTGGACCGGATACATGACGGGACACCACAGAACAGCGCCCTCTGTTGTCCTGGCGAGGAATTGCTTTGCAATGCTCCCCAGGAGACGGAAAAGTATGAGGGCTAAACAGCTCCGTGCGCGTCTCTCCCTGTTGGAGCTGACGGAGAAGCATGAATCAGGCTTAACATGTTAAGGGGGCATGCAGAGGTCTTCATAGAGTTAACTAGTTTGGCTAGCTCAGGCAACGAAACAGGAGCACATATGTCTAAGATGACGAGCCGGGTTAGAGTCAGGAATAATTAAAAAATAAATAATAGTAACAACTACAGTAATAATAATAATAATAATAATAATAATAATAATAATCATCATAATAATAATAATCATCATAATCACCATAATAATAATAATAATAATAATAATAATAATAATAATCATCATCATTCATCATAATCACCATAATAATAATAATAATAATGATGATGATGATGATGATGATGATGATTACTATTAATATTATTATTATAAAAATAACAACAACAACAACAACAATAATAATAATCATAATCATAATAAATAAACTGTTCTATTACGAAAGTGTTTTTGTATAATATCAAAAATATTACTGAACAACTTACTTCAATAGGATTGATGTTTACCGTATTTAGAAAAATTGCTAAATAAATGAAACAGAAAAAATAGGTTTCTCAAATTCCCCCTAAGCCAAGCCATACCAATTAAACAATGTCACCTAAACCTACCTGCCTAGAAACACACACACACACACACACACACACACACACACACACACACACACACACACACACACACACACACACACACACACACACACACACACACACACACACATGTAAAAGTGCTGCTCCAAACAGCACATGGTACTCCACGGCTACACAAATATGCAAAAACACACACATCCCCTCTCACACAGGCAAAAAATAAACAAAAAACAAATGCAAACTCTTTTAACCTGAACCTAAGAAGCACGAGCCACCTCTCATGCAAATGATGGTAACTCGAATGTTCTCATACACGCAGGGAATCTGCACGAGATGTTGGAAGATCAACATGCAGTGATGAGTCCTGCTGGGAACCGGAGTGCGTGACGACTTCTTCTTACATCAAAGCAGCGTTTTTGGTGGAGATCAGAGGAGCTGCTCCAGCCTCTTCATGATGAATAAACAAGAGTGCTGATCTGATGCTGCTTCCTTACTTTGCAAAGCAACTAAACAAAATATCTGATAGGGTGATGATGACGGTGAGGCGGTAACCATGGAAACCTGCTGAGATACTGTCCAACCGGGACTCTGGTCTGTATTAATGAATTTGCAAGTGAACAAACACACATTAGAAACCCGCTGCTCGGATTACTTCTGACACGTTGCCAAACGTTGCTGACATATTAAAAAAATGCTACATTTGATTACATGTAAACAACATTAATATGAGACTGGACCTGTGTGTGCAGGAGTCACACTGCCTGGCAACACCTCAGCTTAAGGGATAGTTTTAATTATGGTATGTGGCCTCTCCTCCAATCTCCTGCAACCATTCATTCATTCCTTTTCAGTGCTCAGCCAAAAGAGGCATTAGCATCACCTTATTGAGAAACGGTATAACTTTTTAGCCATTTATCATTCTAACAAGAGGACACCTGCAAAATAATCATCTAGTCCTCAAAGAAGAAAGAAATGTCTACGAGTAACTCCAAAAGCATCTGCATGATTAAAGGAGAGAGCAGAAAAGCAATACTCCAGTTCAGCAACACAAGTGATAATACCATAATCCAATCCGTGAACATCTGGATTGAAAGCAGCCTAGCTAGCCAATCAGAGTGGCTGAACAGATTTAGCGGGGAACATTAGTATCCACCAGGGGCCAAAGACACGAGGCTGCACTGACTTTCTGCTCTTTGTCGTTGGAATTTTGGCTCAATCTTTCCATCTTGAGTTGATTATTTGTGCTTTTTTTTATGTAATCGTGTCCAAAGTGACACATGGTTGGTTGTTCAATTAAACAAAACCGTAACAGGTCATCATGTATAAAAATATTTTGGAGAAAAATAATCAAATCATAACTTAAAATAGATAACATGTATGTAAATACTTTTGCCTGATTTGACATGATGATGCAAATTAGCCCCACCTCTTCCTCTGCCAAACTATCTGACAGTAGATCCTCACCTTTGCATCTGCTCATACACTCCTATCACACTAATTGTAAAACACTAGAGGAAGCTAATGCTAACCACAGGGAATCTCACGCACTATAGTCTACTCGATAAATGATAAATGACCCGCACTTGTATAGCGCCTCTCAGAGTAAGGACTCCAAAGCGCTTTACACTACAGAGTATCATTCATCCATTCACACACACATACACACACACTGATGGTGATCACAGTCCAATTCAATTCAATTCAATTCAATTCAATAATACTTTATTAATCCCAGAGGGAAATTAGAGTTTCCGTGTTACCAGATTATCATTGAGTTACTGTGTTCAGTGGCTTGTATGGGACGTACCATCTTGTTTGAATGTGAAGTCAGATTCAGAATCCCGATGATGACCATCAAGGAGAAGTAAACAAAAAGGAGCCAAATCTCACACACACAAAATAAATTAGTTTGATCTAAGACAAAAGTGGTTAAATTATTGAAGAGAACTTTCTTGTTTTAAATAGTTGCTGAAATCTTTAAGTACTGACTGTATTCAAAATGTTAGCTGAATGAAGTGCTAAATGGAGGAAGGTGTCGTTTTGCCATATATACCCAATACACTTTAAAAAATACTTGTGAAAGTTTTCAAGCAAAAATTTATCAAAAAGTTAAAAACCTGAAATCAGATATTGTATCAATAATGGTATTTATACAATTTTGTAATTAACAAATTAAAACAAAAATGTTCGAATCAACATCGGGTTGTAAAATTAGCACAGAATCACCGTCATTTACCGAAGCTAAATGATTGCTTTGTATGTTGGCCTAGGCACACTCCATTGGAACCTCCACAGCCCAAGCCAGTATTGTGGCTGGCCAATCACAGTGTGCTATTTAGAAAATGTATCTATTGTTTTATGTATTTTTATGTTTTATGTCTTCTTCCACAATGTATTGGCAAACTGCTCTGTTGTCGGACATCCCTAGTGGGCCAATCACAGCACTCTTTTGGTGGGTGGGACGTTATTGAAAAAAAAATGGCAACGGCTCATTTGAAACTATTTTGACATCAACTTAGGACTTTTTGGACTTCAGCTTTCCTCTGAATCAAGAGCAGATAGAAGTATTTAAGTTTATTTTGAAAAATGGTGTTTTTGCATCTTCTTTGACGGGATATGGTGGACTGCCTCATTGACTGGCATCCGTAGTGGTGAGTACGTCACGTTGTTTGTTATCCAAGACAACGACAGATCCCTCCCCACAACTGAGAGCCATTAATGGACTGTGGCCAGAATATATATTCACAAATATAAGATAGCTTGCCAGGCTAGGTGATAATGAGATGTAATAAGACATCACATCATTGAAAAATGTGATATTTTGTGCTATGATACTAGATCAATATTTAAAAGCAGTTTATTGTTTTTTAATTGAGGATTTACAATTAAACAGTTAATATATTTCTTTTGTGTGTTGCAATTCAGACTCCGAGGTGGCAGCAGTTTTTACCGTCTTCTTGTGACGGAACAACGAGATTTTGCGATGACACTGGATGGGTCTTGGAAGCATCTGACCTGAGTTTTCCGATTAAATTCAATCTTAAAAATATGAAACATCACCTGGCTCTTAGTATCGCAACATATCTTATCGTCTTCCCTGTATTGTGATATGCATTGTTTGCTCAGATCATTACCAAGTGGTGACATATTACCTCATTTTCGTCTGGTTGAAAGCAGAATTACAACTGTCATAAACAACCCTGTAGCAGCCTGCTGTAGCTAGTTAACAACAAGCTAACACTAACATGAGCCAAGTCTTACTAAATAAGACAAGAATTAAAAAGATCCAAACTGTTGGAAAAAATATAATATTACTTACAAGTCTAGCAGCAACAAAGCCAGGTCACCATCAGCCTCTGATTTCATTTCCTCCTTCAGCTTCCTTAAAAGAGTGTATAGGCTGTGCTGATGTTCACTCTGGTTTTAGCTCTTTGCTTTGTCTCCAAAGACATTACTCTCACTTTTATTTCCAGGTTCTGCCATGATGGCAACAAAAAAGCAAACTCTTTTACTTCTTCTTGTGTTTTTTTTTTGGTGATGTCAGCAAATTGAAAAGGCTAAATGCTAAACTTTTATTAGCTACTTGGCACAGAAAATAGCTAAACAATGCCCCCTAGGGCACCTACTCACTCTACAAAACTGTTAAGTGCTGTTTCTGGTCAGCAGATGGCAGCAGAGTGCTGTCTCGTGATAAGTTGGTAAAGCTGCTACCTACACAACCATTGAACCCCACTTTTAAAGGAATTGGTCAATGTATAACAACTGCTCAGTGTCACTTTAAACCAACAGCTTGGTTCAACTTAAGATATGTTGTAGTCCAAACAATAAATATCATGCTGGTCATAAAGTTCCTTGTAAACAACATTAATCTGGATAAATTTAGACTAGTTCTGATTGGTAATGCTGCAATTTGAAACTACGGTATTCTAAAAAGAGGAATAATTTGAAAACAGTTCAAGGTAACACTACTTAATTAGCAGATACATATGTTGTCAAATCTTTGTTCATATAGAATGTTTTATAATTCTTTATAAGCAGCTGCTAGCTTTAGCACCTCTGGCGCTGATCGAGGTTCTTCCTGCAGGAATATTGGGATTCTTTTGCTGAGATCACTGATTATAAATTATAACTTTAATAAATAATAACTTCAAGCGTTTGTAAAACATGGTTTCCATAAACCACTGTGGTTTGAAAAATGGTTTTTCTGAGAGGGCACTATCTAAAGGTGGACAAATGTACCCTTCCATTCTGACGTGACAGCTGGAAGCAACACCTCTCGCTTGTGAACACTTACTCCCAGCTAGCCAACAGAGCTAAAACACATTGTGATAAAATTATTATTCTGACATTATGCTGTGTATTCACACATAAACATGTATTTAAAGACTTACTTGAAATGTCGGCAATTCTGTATCATTCTAGGTACGTGCTCAAACATGCTCTGTAATTGTCATCTTTGCGTACGCGGTTGTCTAAGGCTATCGGCTAACGCTAAGCGGCAATCAATTAAATTGCATGAGGCTCTATGAGACTGGAAGCAGGCTTAGCTAAAAAAATATGTATTTCCTACTTTATATCAAATTTAAAAAATAATCATACATAATCCCTGAAAGGTGGAAAGCTCTTGATTGTAGCTTCAAACCTGCTGCTAGTAACTAGCGGCTAGTCGAGATTAGCTAGTCTGGCGAGAAATAAACAGTCCCACTAAAGCGAGGCTTAATGTAATGCTAAGTGGTTTAAAGGTTTATACAACAGTTATTGCACAAGATTGTACATGTTTTTTTTTTTTAGTTAATTTAAACTCTGCTTAGCTTTAGACCTGCCACTGGTTATGGGGGAAAAAGTCCCAATTTGTGGTGAAAAATAAATAAGAGTCAATAAATAATGCTGTATGAATGCAGGGTTAAAGTAAGTTTGCCCTCCTTGGTGCAGATCTATTTATAGACTCTGCCACCGTCTACATGCTCCTCCTGACACTGAGCTGCAGCTTCTTGCGCTTTTTTTTTTGTGAACTGTGCACAAACGCACTCCTTAGCTCACATGATGGAAAATAAAGGTTGTGGGGGAAACTGTGTAAGGAGAAAAACAAATCCTAAAGAAAATCTTTACATTTTAATGCTGTTGGGTTAACAGCAGCATGCAGTATCCACAATTATCAGCCACAGACTCCACTCCACATGACTCTCCACTGCCTTTCTGCTCGGCTGACTCATCCGTCTTTTAGTAGAGAAGGAGAAATATGGGCCTTTCTCAGAGAGATTATGAGCCACACACACACATAGTTCCGGCATGTAGGTGAAACTCAATCCTCTTTTGACAATGCCGACGAAATAGGGCAGCACCCGCTCAGCCATTTCCCACAATCCCCCACTCACTTTAGAACAAAGTTCCCAAACTGTGCTGATAAATCGCGGTTAACACTAGCTGTGTGCAAGCGTCCTCCTCCGCCTGTTAATGTTCCTCTTGCTCTGGAAATGAAACAAACTCATATTCCTGGAGGCTATGTGCTGATTTCTGCCAAAATTTTCTCTTCCTCGCCCTCTTACCGTCTCCCACCAGGGAGGACAAACATATCTGAGTAGGAAATGGAGAAATAATAATAAAAGAAGCTTTACAATCTTCATCTGAAAAACGCTCTTTGTCTTTTATTGCCCCCTCTTCTGTTTTTACTTATTTTTCTTATTCAGACCAGATAACCTGGGTAAACACAACATGCAGGTTTGAAATGATTCAATCTATTAAAAGGAAAATGATAATCCACACAGGCTTTGCTCCCATGCATAACTGGTATATCACAAAACTAACGGGCATTAACATTATTTAGAAAGCTGAGTTAAGTTTCAGTCATCATACCAGGAATGCAAAAATTAAGACTTCAGTAGAACTTGTCTGACAATATGAAGCAGGTTAAAAGATCTCAAAAAGCAACACATCATGCCTGGGCCTGAAGAACGTCAAAGAATCAGGGGGAGGGCTACAAAGGCTAAACCTCAGCTGACCAAAAAAAAGCACAAAAATTTGTTTCACAACTGAGAAAAATCATCTCAATGATCCCTAACCCGGCCTTTCCACTGGTTACGTAGGCAGCGGTTAATGTAATAAACACGTTTTACCTGCGAAACAGCAGCAAAAGCATTCCACGCAGCTGGTCCTGCAACACCACGCATGATTTCATCAGAGAAGCAGAGAACGATGGCAGCATGTCTCCAATAAAGTCTTTGGTCCATTCTCTGTTGTGTTTACTTCGGCCACAGAGGCTTCACAGGTAATGGCATACCGTTTTTTTTTTTTTTTTTACTATTTAAGCAAAAAGGAAATCTGCACATGACTTTTATTTTGAAAGTTTGTGAATGTTTTACACTGTTTACGTCTTTGACTTCCTGGCTGGCCCGATCTGAACTGCTGAGCTGAACAAGTTCTGGAAGCACAGCACGTGAAATTTACACTCATATTGCAAATTTTGCATTGCAACGTGCCATTGTACGCTTCTGAGACGTAATCCAAAATAAAATGCGTCGCAGCTGGTGGAAACACACTCACACACTCCAAAGGTGGCTAATTGCTATATACTACGGTTTGCAGACTTTACATGACGCTTACGCATCTGGTGACAAGACTAGATAAAATTCTGGAAGATATTCTGAGGACTGAAGAGAAAAAAAGTGGAATTTTTTGAAAGGTGCATGTCCCATTACATCTGGATTAAAACCAACACTCAAACACAGCAGTGTTAGTGTGATGGTCTGGGGTTGCTCGCTGCTTCACGGCTTGAACAGTTTTCTCTAATCCAGTGTTTCCCAACCTGGTCCTCAAGATGCACTGTCCTGCATGATTTTCATGTTGACATCTGAAACACCAGCGTTTCCCTGCTGCCATGCACTTGACTTGAATGAATGAGTGATTAACAGGTATCTGCAGCACTTGATGACCTCCTGAGGAGGCGATGTAAATCAGGTGTGCTGAGGAAGACACATGGAAAACATACAGGTCAGTGTGCCCTGAGGACCGGAGTTGGGAAACACTGTTCTGATCAATGGAACCTACAATCTACTCTAAAACCCCTAGAAATGAAAGTGTGACCTTTGACCTTAAACAGGCTGGTCATGCGGGGAACCCCTCCAAAGTGGAACCACAACTATGGAAAGAAGAATGGGACAAAATTCTAATTGGCTGTTTCAAATTAGAGTGAACTTTTTCATCTACGTGGACTCAAATCACTTCTTTAGCTGTTTGTTTGACCTGCTGATCACGTCTGACTGCTCACTATGACATCACATAATAGCCAATAATACAGAAGATTGCATTACACTGTACAATTTCATTGCAATGTTGGTCATTTAAAAGTCATGGACTGACTTGTGATGCGTGCGCCATTGCATCAGCAGCTTTATTTTTAGCTCTTTCATATGTACGAGCTGGAAGTGTCTCTGGTCGGTAGCGTTAACGGAATGGGAGGCGCATTTGGACACGTTACATCGTTTTATCTCTCTGGCGCGGCAGGGCAGCTCCGATTACCGAACTGTATGTTTCAGCTACCGTACTGTAAGAAAAGCACATTCAAAACACGTGTTTTTTTTCAAAGAATAAATCATTTAAATAAATATTTGACAGTGAATGCGGCTCGTTTGGCTCATATGCTGATAAATAATTCTCCAAAAATGGGTTGGTGATGTGTGGTTGAGGTCATCCCACACAGCAGGTGATAAACAAACACACACATTCCCCCGTTGCCTTTGAATCTTTTCCTCTTCCTTTATAGCGCACACACACACACACACACACACACACACACACACACACACACACACACACACACACATTCAGGAGAGATGATAGTGCGACTGAGATGGCGGGGGGCTATATCAGTGCTGGGACGAGTATATATATTCCTGGCTGGTGCTGATAAGCCAACTGATGCCTTGCCTTATTTAGGCAGCGCTCACCGCTGACACACTAGCAGAGTGGCACACACTGCATGTGCTCGTTGTGTGTTTGTTTAATGGTCTGTGTGTGTCAGCATGTGTGTGAGGTGTTCATGGGTGGAAATAGTTGAGCTCTGAATAAGTGAGTGCATATAGATAGAAGTGTGCGTGTGGCCAAGGCGATTTTCTACTTCATACGGAGGTATGTCCTGAAAAACTGCGACATTTAAAAAAATTATGTCACCCAAAACTTATATTTAAAGAACAAGTTCACTGAGAAATCATTTTTTTACTTATTACTTTTGAAAATGATCAGTCACTCTGAGTTTAACATGCAGGCTCAACATGAAAATAGTCTTCTACACCTATATTCTGCATCAGCTTCTGGTAGAAAATAGATGGAAAGACGCTTGGTTCAGAAACTCCTGACTGATCTACGTCACACTGCCGCTATAAGTTCGTTGACTCGCCCATCTTGACTCGTGTTGTTGATTCAAGCCTCCTTTCCACCAGACGTAAGGGCCATGTGATGAAATTGACATGAAACGTGAGCAAAAGCGTTCCACACAGCTGATCTCACAAGTTCACAAAATCACGAGAGAATTGCAACACCACGCGTGATTTCACAAGTCCACACAAAAACAAGCAAGGTGAGAGAGCTGCATGTATCCATAAAGGTCTGTGGTTCGCTTTCTGTTCTGATTACATCGGCTACCGGAGTTTAACAGGAAATCACGTACGTTTATCTGTCAGGCCTGATCTAAACTGTGGAAATTGACATATTTTTGAAGCATAACGCAAAAAAAAAGTCTTAAAACGTAATGATAGAATCCTTTCGCTTTTGAGAAGCCTCCAAAACGTTACACTTTGCTGCCGACGGAAAGAAACCCATCCACTACAACAGCGGCTAATTGCTGTGAAGTACGTTTTGTGGTTGTTTCACAATGCTTTCACTTCTGTTGGAAAAAAGGCTTCCCGCCCAACCCCGCCTCCCCATCAGACTCTGATGTTTTGTATCTGTGCTGTTTGTGCTTCTATGTCGAGGAGTTTTTTTGTATAATAGTAACTCCCCGCTGGGTCTAACTCTGCTATGCCTTTTTTTTTTTACCTTACCCCCAATTATCCTCTAGTAACACCCTTTTCATCTATCTATTAAGGTATTGTGTGCACTGAAACTCAATTTCGTTTCTCTGTATGTCCTGCACATGTGGTAGAAATGACAATAAAAACGACTTTGACTTTTGACTTTGACTTTGACATCCTAAAAACGGCAGAGAATGTCGCGACTAGTAGAAGCTAAATGTTAGCATTAGCAACTCCACCACACAGGAGAACTCCTCCAGGCTTGAGTCATTTGTGGAGATGAAACATCAGTGTTGCAGAGCAAAGTCAGTGGTAGAGTCACGTTGCTGTTATCCAGTCAGAGGCGAGATATCTGAATATGAGTCCAGAACCTGCTGTCTGAAGCTCAGCTTTGATCTGCCTCACTGATAGTTCCTGAAACAGGCGCACCTGAGCGTTTATTCCACATAGTACACAAGGCATTCGTTCCTACTAGAGACCAGTGCAGATGCATTTTAGATATGAGTAAATTTGCCCTTTAATATAAAAAATTCTGTATTTTTTTAATCATTTTAGTTTTCATCATAATGCATAAAGCCAAACTAAACTCTTTTATTTATAACTTTTTTTGTTTGTTTTTGGTCCATCAAAAGTTGTTTTGGGCTCTCAAGTGCGGGGTTCCTTTGATGCCATCGTTTTTCACACACATTTCTTTCCAGGCAGTGACATTAAGACGTAACATAACTGCGAGATATCAGAGTTGTTAAATTAGCAGAACATGTTCTTTTTACTTTGTAATGCACCTCTAGTTGAGTATTCAGAACAAAAACACTATGTTTGTTTTTACTAATTTCGAGCAATACGGCTAGAAGAAATTTGCACCTTGACACTGCAGAAAGGATTTAACAATATCCTCTTAAAGTAAGGATGCTTTACTGAAAAAGTGGATTTTCTTTCAAGTGTCTTAGCCTGAAAAACAAGAGAGAGAGAGAGTCTGTGGAGGGAAGAATGAATATCTTGGCGTCTATTCTTCACCGAATGAAAGTAGGTATTCTGCCACAAATCAAATGAACAAGCCGGACTCACCCACGGATCAGATTACACTCCACTGATGTGAATTTTTAGTGACTTAACAGTTTATGAATAAAGACACTAATTTAAATACAAAGGAAAGCCACTAAATAAAAATATATTAAGATAGTATTTGGAAAACTTCTTTTATTCTGACCAAGTTGACAAGCTAACTGCTAGTCTGAGCGGGGTCACGAAGGATATTGCTGACATCTTAAAACAGCTTTTCTTTCAAAATGTAATTTTGGTTAAAATAAAACATATTTATAACATTCATAAACCCTTATAGGTGGAAAATCTGGGCAAAATATTCCAATAATCCTGTGGGATCATAGACTGTACATATACTGGACAATTCGATTCCATAGGCTTCAATTTCACGTTATCTGTCCATAATGGGAGGTGTCCACCACCGCCATTTTGACCGTGTCACAGGTTCCGTCCAGCCCAGACAATTCCATAAAAGGGAAGAGAGGAGGCGCTGAGGGTGTGGCTGTAAGGCTGGGCTCGAGTGACGACACCCAGGCGAACTAGCTACGAGCTAACCTGAAGCTAACCCTGGCTAACCCAAAGCTAAAGCGGAGGTGGGAGCCGAGCTAACGGATGTAGCCACCTAGCTTCAACCCAACCGGAGCTAACTGGAACACCCATCGACCTGAACCTTACACGGAGTTTAGGTGGAGGTTTTCTGCGCCTGTTCGTGAGAAGTACCTGTATTAAAAAAGTTTTAAATCGGTAAGTTTATAATTTATTTCCGTAATGAAAACATTTTGCTTTGAGCAAGTTTTCAGTAGTTTTTTTTGGCGCTATCACTCCTGAGTCGCACCAGCCATTAAATGTATCATGAAGAAGAGAAAATTTATTTAAGTCGTATTTTGGGGGGACATTTTATTATCTTTCTTACAAAATCTGAGACCAAGCGTTTCACATTGCAACACAAGCACCGGTAACCATAACAGAATTTACAGCCAGCAGAGGAGAGGATGGCGGTGTTTCAAACCCTCCCGGCCGGCGTGTAGAGCTCATTCCTGGGCTGGAGCCGGCCCTCAGCACCCCGCCACAGGCTCTAACAGATGCTGGCGGTGTTTCATATATTTCCAAAACGTAATACTTGTTTGTATCTTGTACAGCCAACTAGCCTTTATTCTGGACTCAGTACAATTTACCAAAAGTAAAGAGACATTATACAGATGAAGTAAGCACAAGATAACTTACTGGAAGACACAGAGTTATCATCAGAACCAGAACAAGAGAGCCTGATAACAGTCATGTGAAAATAACAGTTAAAAAGTATGTATGTATAATAGAAATAAAAATATATTAGAATTAGTGTAACTCACTGTGATCCAAACAATAAATCAGCCATAGCTGATTAGTAAATATGACATGAGGTCTGGGAGTTTTTAAGTTTCATTCTTTTATTACATTTTTTTCTTAGATCTATTAAAAGGTCACCATGGCAGCCTGTGTGTCTCCAACGTCAGCTACACAACGCAGCGTGTAAGTTCCAAGTACTTGTCTTGACCACTTCATGAATGGTTTTGTACTTTAAACAGCTAGGCCAAACCTGTTATTTTTTCCTCCATAGCCATTTGGATCATTGGAGACAGCTGAGTGAGGCGTGGTGCCCAGAGAGCTGCAGAGACAACCTTGGCCTCCCTGACGTCTGTGTCTCTTGGTTTGGTTGGGGCGGACCATCGACATACATACATGTGCCGACACTTTGCGCCCTGTTTTATAAACTGTAGTGTTAAAAATAAATGTTTTTGCTCAATTACTGGAATTTCTTTGGTTAAGACAAAAGTGAGGAATAATCATTTACAAGTTATTTGTACAACAGGCCCATTTTAAATCCCAACAGTTTCTTAGCAGACAATAGAAATGTGTTCTTTACTAACTTTACTTGGTTTGAAAATCTTACTAAAATAAACTTGAGTGCCGTATTGCAAAACCCAATCATACTTGTTATGTAAACATTAGCTTTGTAGATATTTTTTACAGATATATATTTGTGTGCAACAAAAACCAAACTTAAATAATTTGTCATTCTTTATTGAAAAACAACAAAATACAGGTATACAGAAGTGTGGGAAAATGATAATGTGAAAGTATTGCACTATAAATGAAGTGAGATGAGATGAAGGTGAGATGAAGGTGGACGCCAGCGGGCTGGACGCCGGACGAAGAAACCTGGAGACGGATCGCTCAGACAGGAAGGGAAGAGCTTCCTCTTACCTTGATGGAATTAAAGTTAGCCGTCGTCTGAACGCCCAACCGTACGGTCTGAGGTCAAAGGTCACAGGAAACACACACCAGTCAGCAGTCATACAGATGCATAAAGATAACTAGCCATGGCAACCAGCTGACATGTCCCCACTTTCACCAAAACCTGGTGCCTGCCGGGTCACCTGAATTCCTGTGTGATGTCAGCACGGTCGGCCGTGACTGCTGCCATCAGAGGTGACCTCTGATCAGCTGAATGAACTCACCTTCCAGGGTGACGCCGTGTTAGAGTCGGCTTCATCCTGTAAACAAACAAATGAGTGGTAACATAAACACCACGTCTGGTTCTGGTGGAGGCGGAGGACAACACGCACCTTTCCAGGAGCAGAACCCAGATGTTCTTGTTGCTACAAACAGAGACGAGCAGAGTTAAACCAGGAAGTGAGAGGGACCAGCTGCTGCAGACAGGTGACGCTCACCTGAGCCTGAACCATAGGAGCCTCCTCAGCCATCAGACCTTCTGACTCCAGTTCAGATGCCACCTTGTTGATGTCCCTCAGGCGGGACTCGTTGGCCTTCAGGTCCTGCAGGACAAAAGCACCTGCTGATCACCTTGTTGCTGTCGGGTTAACAGGTCTGGTGTTAGAACGTGGTGGATAAGAATGTTCTGACGGGCCGAGGGTTCTGAACTCACCCTGCAGGACTGGGCCTGCTCCTTCAGGGCCTGGATGCTGCTGCCGTAAGCCGACAGGTCCGACATCAGGGCCTCGTGCTTCTTCAGGAGAGCCTGTGGAGCAGAACATCAGAACCTTCAGCTCGTCTGACACAAGTGGAGCTTTCTCGCAGCGATGGTCCAATCGGATCCGCCACCGTAAAACAAACCCTGCTCAGTTCACCGCAGACGTAGCTCTGCGGGTGTTTAGTGGAAAAGCGTGAGCCTTCTGCCGGCTGCCACGTGTCATGGCTGCTCTGCAGCGGGAACACACATCACAGCTTGTAAACCGTTTGAAATAAGAGCGACGGGAACACGTTTGTCATCACTTCCTGTGCGAGGCCAGCACTTCTACCCCTAACCCATGAGACGCTTAAACGAGCAACGACGTCTGGTAGACAACCGAAGGAAATGCCAAATACAGAAACACTAATTATGAAGGACTGGAAAGAGAGCAAAGAAAAGCGATTGGAGTTTCTCAGGAAGGGACTTCCATACCTCGGCCAAGTCCTCGTCTTTCCCTTAGTCTGGACTTCCAACGATGGGCTCCTTCTCCCTCATCCAGGACTCGGCCTCATTAGCATCCGCAAAGTACTGCTGGGCCTGCAGAGAGTCCTCCAGGTCCTGCCTCCTCTGGGACGCCTTGGCCTTCAGCGTGTCCCAACGTCCATGAAGCTCCCACAGTTTAGTCTTCACTTCCTCACCAGCGAAGTGACCTGGACCCAAAAAAAGTGAGCCAGAACCTGCAGACACCTCAGAAACATGTCAGGACCAGACCTGCTCTACCTTCTTCCACCATGGTCTCTCCTTTCTGGGTGACAGCCTTGATGCGAGGTTCATGACCTGTGATCTCAGCCTGCAGAGCCTGGTGCTTCTTCAGCAGGTTCTGGACACCAATCAGGTCCTTCCCTTAGGACACATGTTAGAGTTCAGCATTATGCAGTAGACAGACCAGTTTAACCCAGGGGTTTCTTTCTTCTACAATCTGCTCTTTAACTGTATTATTTCCTGCTATTTCAGCTGTTAACTTTATTTTCTCTCTAAGTGTTTTTCTCCCCAGAAGAAGCTACAATGATGTTCTGCTGAGTTGTGGTGGCCTCATGGAGGGGGCCATCGGCTAGCACACTGCTGCTAACCACTTAAACATTCTCCCTCTCCTGATAATAACATTTTACTTTCTTTGATGTTGGATGTGCTACTACTAGTTTACCCGTTTAATTATAGATTCACTAGGATAAATACAATAAAGTTTATCTCTTGCCAAATAGAATATTTACTGTGGCGAGCCCGTGAAGAGGTGTAGGAGAATGCGACAAATTTGTCTGTTAAAAAGTCTGTTATGTACAAAAACACAATATCATCACACTATTTTGGACCGATACATGACGGTCAGGTCCAGCTTGGGGAGAAAATATGACACGTCTTTCAGGATGGACTTCATCTTTGGTAGCTGGCGAAGCCGGGAAAAGCAGGATCTAACCACCTGGCTAATGTGGGAGTCCATCCGCATCTCTGGGTCCAAAACCACCCCCAGGTTAGTGATGGTTGGCTTCACTAAGCTGCAAAAACAGGGTTGCAGGACAGGACTAACTGCAGTGGGAGAGGGAGGAACAAATATTCCAGTTATAAATATTAAATATTTGAACAAATAAATATTTGTTAAAAGGAAGAAACTGATGATGACTTTAAGATTAGAGGAATGTTCTAGAACGGGTCTGGAACCAACGATGGCCCTTTGGATCAAATTTGGATTAAAAAAATAGCTCATGATTTTATTTATGGATGGAATAAAAATACAGGTTGTAAGCATCTTCTCAGTATCTTCATGTTGCACGACTTTCCACAGCAGAAGGACACAAAAACTGCCAGAATTATGATTAGAAAGATTTACGTTTTAATCTCAGAATCCCAACTTTTCCCAGAATCTTCACATTATTCTATGAATTCAGAGAAAATATACATTTTTCAGAGGTCTCGCTCCCCTGTTGTGGATATTTCTCAAAATTCAACCATTTTTTCTTTTCAAAAGCTTTAGTAAGAGTTTGGACTCTAAACAAGTTTTACTTTGCAGACTGCTTGTCTAAACCTTCATCAGATCTGCTCATAATAAAACATTTGGGTTATATTTAATGCCCAGGAAGATGCTCTTCCTGGGCATTAAGTTATCAAAAACAGATAAAATTATTTTTTACCATAATTTTAACTGCTATCAGCTGATAAAAATAATAAAAAAACAGCCTGATCATTAAAGGGGTGTAAGTGAAACCGCACGGATCACACAAACCATCATGCTGTCTATATGACTTTGAAAATATATAGTTTAATTACAGTTTGATTTATTTGACATCTGTATAATGTTTATTATTTTGTTTTTTCCCCCTAAATGCCTAACGTTTCAGTTTAACATGAATATTAGTCATTCATCACAATACATAAAGTTACACATTTTAAATTTTAATAGGGGAAGACTGCAGGAGGGAGCGGTAAAATACAGAAATCCCCAGCAAAAACAAGAAACTTTACGAGTCTGATGAAACCCGCTGGAGTTCCTTCAGCAGGCCTGGTGGCAGCTACAACGGCCCAGTGGCTGTGCTTGGTCAATGTTATCGAGCTCAGTCCGGCTCGGCCGTGAACGAGCCGAGGCGACATCCTGCTCTGCTTAAGAAGAGGTGTTATTTTCCGCTTCAGAAGAAGCGTCCGTGTTTTACGCTTTCTCAGAGACATGTCACGTTGCTAAGTTGTTAGCGCCGCGCGCTAACACGTCAATAGTGCAGCATAGCCTGCTGGAGGGTTCAGATGAAAACACCCTACCACTCAGGCTGCTTACACATCGATATTAAGTTGTCGCTGTTGCGCTCACGCCGTAATACAGTATTAGATGCGGTTAAAGTCAGACATGAAAAACTCCACGAGCGGTCAGACCGCGCAGCAGCTAGGCGCAGCAAGTAGGCGCCGGATCGGTCAGGCTGCCCGGCCTGACCGCTGGGGATTACCGGATGGAAGAATGGACACAGAAGTCTCCCTCTTAGCGCTCCGTCATATTTCAACCCATTTTTATCTTAAATGCACTGGGTTTTACCCTATTACCCATCTAAATATGCCCTATTAATTATTTTACCGTATTTTACATTTAAATTTCATGGTTAAACAGTACATGCTACATGTTAAACTGATAGTTAGCTAGCTACTTCGGTAAACTCAGCTAGTTTAAAGGTGGCAGTGACATAAAATACGAATATAGATTTTAACTTACCGAAAAAAATGAAGTGGAGACTCCTTGGACGCTCTATTAGTGCAATTAATACCACTGCAAGTCATTTTGTCCAACAATTGCACCAATAATATCCAAAGAAGAATACACAAACACAGAGACTCAAAATGCCGGAGCAGTTTCCAAGCCAGACCGAGGCTGTACTGAGGCCTTTCCACGGAGCTAGCTCTGTGGTCACGTGGGTCTGAGGCGGCGGTCACGTGTGTCGGATGCTCATTAATTATACAGAATTTTAGGCTTTCAATACACTTAAACAGAAGAGTGAGAAAAAAATTCACCCCCCTCAGAGTTGTCATGAGTATAAACTAGATAATTTAGACAAAAAACATGTTTTGGCACCAGGCTGTAAACATGTTTATTTCTGCTGTGAAATCGGCATTTTTAACATGGGAGTCAATGAGGATTTGCTCGCTTCTGGCACCAGCCCCCAGCGGATGAGGGTGGAACTGCAATTTTTCTTACTTCCGGGATGGGACCATTTTCTGAGCGGCATTGTGGGGGCTTGTGTGGGATATGCTCCAGACTGTACTGGAATCAGTGATTTAAGCTGCAAATAACTCTAACCTTTAGTTTTAAAAAGCTCTAAAATGAACAAATCTAAGCAGATGGTTATTCCATATACCACCATGTAATTTGAGAAGGGCCGAATAGTGTCAAAAGGTGGATACTACCAAATCCCAGTGCACTCCTATTAAAAAAAACATTCACCTGGAGTGTACCTTCACTATTAATACTGTTGGGTTCTACGCTGATTGGCTAAATGGTTGATTTTTATTTGCTTGGAGAACAAACCAATGAGCAGGCCTTGTGCAAATATGTCAGAGTGATGTCATCTGCCCATAAAAGCATATCATGCAGTTATTCTGATGGCATAAAAAACATCAAAGACGAAAAGGGAAATTGTAATAAAATATACTTATTTGAACTCTTCTGACAGATTCAAAGAAAATGCTATGATCTTATGAGGATCTTCTGAATTAATGAGTCGTTGGTTAAACTTTAACTCCTCCTGCAGAGCAAACAGCGCTATCAGACAAACAGCATACACACCCAGCCGGTACCAGGAGGTCTGTTTGGTGGTTTTAGCATCATAAAGATGCACAATTAAACCAAAATGCACACATGATTGACTTTTTGCCCTTTTTGCACGGTAGTCTGAGCAGCAGCTTATCCGGGAAGCTCACAGCTATCAAAGGCCATCTCGGTCCATTACACAGCCCGTATACTCCCAAACTGCTGAGTTACCAAGATACCTAAGCTGCTGAGCAGCAACAAAAATGATTCATGGGAGAAGCATCGGGACTCTGTAAACTCTTCAGTGGCACAGTCACTTATCTCAGCCCACAGGCCTCGTTTGACCACACAAACACACACCCACCCACCCACACACACACACACACACACGGACTCAGAGAGCTACGTGTCCATTTCACAGAGATAAGGGCAACACAACAACTGTGAATGACGGACACAGAACTCCACTCCACTGCATCACGCCGGCTTTCTATCGATTCAACTCATCATGAGGATGAGGTCATCAGCTCCACCCCAGAAGCTGATGGGATAAGAACTCTGTACAGTTAAACCAGCAGGGGGTTGGGTGGGCGTGCCTGCCCTCCATCATTTCTGCTTCAACTCAGCACATTTTGCTGTTTCCAGCCATACTTGATTACTCATTTCAATCTATTTCACTCTCGAACTACCCCCTTCGCCTGATTAATGCTAGAGTCCTCTGCACACATTCACATGAGCAGAACTGGATCTATAACAGTGCATCCTTCACCGTGCACCGTACTACAAGAGTTACATAACCTGCTTACAACTCGCCTGGTAGGTTGCAAAATAAATCCACTCCTGAAAGAAATAAGGGAATGTACGTTCTTTTTTTCTTAATCTTGATTAAAGTCAGGGCATTTCCATGATGCAAAAGCATGCCCCGTCTGGTAATTTGATCACTTCAGCACGGCGGAGCTTGTTTCCGGCCATAAACACTGTATCAACTGAATCTCTTGCCTGCTTTAGCATGTGTAGTCTTCTGTAAACCAAAGAGGATATCAGATGGCACTTTCTTTCAAAAACATGCTCCTTTTTCTTCTTTCCTCCCAGCAGGATTACTTCAACCTGGCTGTCCTTCACTGACATGGATAAAGACCCATTATTAAGCTGTGTCCCGTCTCTAGAGAAAAATAATAATACATTTCCCTTGTGTTGTAGCTTATTTTATCCTAGAAAATGACTAAATAAATCTATTTATTTTATTAAAATTTGTATTGCTCAGAGATCCTGTTATGATTTTGCAGCAAATAAATGAGGGATAGTATTCGCTGATTGTAATATTTAGTCTATACACGCTATTCTTTTGAATTATGCTTTATTTGCGTATCTCACGACAAGATTACACAGAGAACACAAATTTATTTTCCAAGCATATGTCTGATTTAAAAAAAAGTGCCCAATGATTCCTTTAAGGCAGTGGCTCACAAAGGTTAGGCTAAGGACCCACTTTAAGTCCTGAAACTCTATCTTTTGGGGTTGGCAGAGGGGTGGGGTGTCCTAGTAATTTTTGGGGTCACAAGCCCATTAGGACGTTTAGGAACTAAAAACGCTGAAAACGGCAGGATTTTGAGTTTTATTTCCTAATGTTTTGACATCTTGCCTCTGACTGGCTAACAGCAACACAACTCCACCACCGACTCCGTTTGCTCTGCAATGTTGATGGTTCATCTCCGCAAATAACACAAGCCTGAAGAAGTTATGCCATGTTTGGAGTTGCTAATGCTAATGGTTAGCTTCTACTATCTGAAACGTGCTCTACTCTCTCCTGGTTGCTAAATCAACAACAGTAATCCTCATTGTGAGCCAAGATGGGTGAGTCCATGAATGCTACTTCATAGTTTCATAGATCTGATTATCCTTTTCTAATCCGAGCATTTCCCCATCTATTGCAGGAAATTGGGGTAGAAGACTATTTTTACATTCAGCCTGCATGTTAAACTCAGAGTGACTGACCATATTTAAAAAGTAACAAGTAAAAAATTGTTTCTCGTGTAGCTTGGCCTTTCAGCGATGCTGACCTGTGCAAAATAACCCTACAGAACCACCAGCGTTTTAGAACGACCCTCGGATTATGTTTCTTTCAACGACTCAAAACTGATTGCATTACGCATGTTTGGGCTTTTGAATTTTATAAATATTAGCTGACAGATTTGTGAATGTAAATTTATGTGCACCAGAATAAAACCAACCATTCATGATTGCATCAAAACCTTTTCAGAGCGTGTACCCGTTCCGTCATCATCACTCTAACAATTCCCTGACGCAATGAAACCAGAGGACGCCACAGCAATGCTGTGCACCCCAGCAGGAAAGAGGGGAGGGGGGGTTTAAAGGTCACACCTCATTCACCTGTTAAAGAGCACATCAAAGAGATACATAACTGGCACAGGTATACAGCTCACAGACACACCAATCACCACCCTCTCGTCTGGGTGCAAGGAATAGAAACTGATCCTCTTCCAGAGATGATGGCAACATAAAGATGTTGACTGTTGATGTATAAAGGTCACATTAATACAGCAGTGGTGACACAAAATGCCTGAAGATGTGACCCTGCCGTTGATGTGTGTTCATAGGCCCACATACACGTAGAGAAGGATGAATGAACATTCACACAGTCACAACATTACCTGGAAGCTGCTATTTCCACTTTACTCCTGGCAATGGCTGCAGCCCTCTGTGCCCCCTCCACAGCCCGATCCACCTTCTCTTTGGTTTTGGGGTTCTTAAGAGGGATCAGCTGCTTCCTTATTCCACGAACCAGCACATTATTTTTGTACTTCCCTTCTTCTTTGGTGGCATCTGGGAAAACTGTGCACCCATAACCGTGGCGCTTGTTGTTAAGCCATTCTCCCTCGTATTTCATCCCATTGGATCTCTCCGAAACACCAAATCCATTCCGCTTGTCATTCTTCCACTCGCCCATGTAGGTCTCGGTTGTGGTTGCGTCCACATGGTCCTCCAGGGGTAGGTCCTCATCTGGCAGCTCACCGTCACCGATGGATATGGTGGAGTTGGCGTCGCTGGAGCTGATGCGGCTCATGGTTGCGTCGCTTCTTGCCGAGCTGCGTTTGCTGGAAATGGAGGTCCGAGAGTCGGACTTGCGCAGCTGTCGGAGGCTACCAAACAACGAGCCCCTGCGAAACAGGCCTTTCTTCTTGCCAGTGACAACCTCGCTGTCTGAATGGAAGTTCAGGACGAAGCCACCGCGGCTGCCTGTTGGCGTGTCTGTCGGGGAGGAGAGGTCGTGGAGCACCGTGCCATTGCTCTGCTCAGAGCGGAGGGAGGCCATGGATGTACGGAGGGGAGAGCGGATTACGGTGGCCATCCCGTAAGGAACGCTCTGACGAACTCCATAACCATGGCGCATCCCACCCATCCACTGACCTTGATAGGTACCTGCAAAACGGGCATCAACATGTAAGATGGAAATGATTGCCAGTGGTTTTACTTCACGCTCCATTTAAGTAACATCAAAGGGTACTTGTTTTCTTCCAGGTTTACCAAGGCAGATGAACGGACACACAGTGGAATACCATTGTCAGGACTGAACAATTTCTTGGGGAAACGTTAAAACGTATTCTATTTTGGCATGTCTTTGGAAAGGATACTAGAAATGTGATAGTGGTGATCAGACAAACTAAATTAGATTTTAACTTCTTCTGTAATGAATTCCACAAAGAGGCATTGACTGTACTGTCTTGCCTAGTCTAGTACTATCCTATGGTGACTTATGGATCCGCTGGTCTTCTAACTTGTCCAAAAACATGATTTAAGAGGAATCACTTGCACCAACGCTAAAAATATTTAGGAGGTTTGATGATGGGTGAGGTCTGCATTAACTAACAACAAGCTCTCTGTCTGACTTAGATCTGTGACGGTAAGCACAGCTAACTCCATCCCCCAGATTTGATTAACATCCTGGGAATCATTTGGGATGAATATGAATCTCTTAGCTAGGAGGCTATTTTAAGACCAGTTCACCACTAACCGTTTCTCTCTCAGACGAAGGGGAATTTGGTATCAGTCACTTAATGAGAGGAATACTTCATTAATCCTCTTTGGTGCTGCTGAGCCCATCGAGCATGTTGCTGCTCTACCCTAGCTTCTTCATTCCTGATCCTCACAATGAGAGGCTCTCGTTATGATCTCATTTAGACACAATGAAATAAGTCTTAACGGTACCACTCAGTATAAAAAAAAGGAGAAAAAATTACATGCTAGCTTATAGGCAGGAATTTTGATGGATAAACAGTGTAAGATTAACAGGCTGGCTGTGCGCTGAGGTCCAATTTGGTGACCCTGCAGATCAAGTTATCAGGATGCAGCAGGGCCAGACTGCCAGATGTTGAGTAGATCCTCTAGGATCAGCTGATTTGCCAAGCCCAGCAATCTGTAACCATCATATGTGAGGCATTTATTCAGCACCATAAGGCCTCAGTTAGAGGAAATGGCATTTTAGAACTAGATAAGACCGTATATAAATCAAAAGGTCTCATTCAAGCGCTGATTTTATTTTGCCTGGGCTAGAGCTAGGGTTAGGGTCAGGGTTAGCTCACATAAAAGTATTTGAACAGAGTCGTTTTTAGACTTAAAGTTGGATAAGGATCAATGAATTGGCCAGACGGATCAATTTAGCAGACTTATTGGATAAAAGATAAAGAAAATTGAAACATAGCTCCATCACTGGTCACCCACCCTGATTCCTTAACAAAGGAACCCCACATGGGTAGACCTCTACTTAAAACGCCTGAATGCTTAGATCAGTTTGGGAGTATTTCAGCTCCTAAATACTGGATTACACGATCAGAAAAGAGGAAAGCAACTGTCCCTACTCCCTAATGTAATCAGGGACCTCTGCAGGTACCTGACCGCTTCTACATCCACGGTGTCGCACATCCAAAAGTTAGAGAAATAGGTGATGTTCTGACTGAGCTGCTGAGCTATAAATGGACTCATTTGCTTTGATTTCCAAACTCTTCATCAGGCTTGGTGCCACCGAGGAGGAGTCTCATCCCCCCAGTAGCACAAGCAACCGGTAGTTGCCAAATCCGATGCGCCAAGGAATAAACTATAAAAGAACCGAATCCTCGTGAAATAAACCAAAAAGAGGGTCTTGTCACTTGCTACATATGAGGGTTTCAGTCTCTGCCGCTCCTACCAGAGGTCTTAATATGATCTTCCCTCTGTTGCATCCTACACAGCAGCTACATAACAGTTAAAGAGACACACACATTAAAATAAAGCACTGATTTGTGACGGCTTACCTCCATCGCAGTAGGTTTCGACCCCATATCCATCCTGCAGCCCGTTGCTCCAGGTACCCTCGTACCGAGCAGGTGTGTTGTGGCTCTGCCGAACCCCGTAGCGACCCTTAAACCCGTGACTCCACTCCCCCCGGTAGATCCACTTGCCTTTATTCTCCACACCCAGCCCGTGCCGCTTCCCCTGGGACCAGTAGCCCTTGTAGGTGTTCCCGCTGGGCCAGGTGTACACGCCGACTATCTCGAAGCCGTGAGACCAGGACCCGGCGTACTCTCCCTGGCCCTTGGGTCCGGTACAGATACCGTGTCCGTGGGCTTTGCCATCCTCCCACCCCCCGCAGTAAGTGCCGCCGTCGTCGAAGTCAAACCGTCCGCCCGTCATTCAGATGAAACGCTGGAAATCAAGCGGGTGTGCTGCGCGAGACTCCAGGACCGACAGTTCTCCCAGGACCCAGTCTGCGTGCGTGCGTGCGTGTGTGTGTGTGTGCGTGTTTGAGAGAGAGGGGAGGGGGGGTGGTGGGATGACAGGACCAGGCAGGCTGCAGGAGGATGATGATGAGGATGACTAGAGAGGAGCAGAAAACATGGAGGATGAAGATTGTTCCACATGCAACACACAACGGTTCTGGAGTCAAGGTGCGATCGGTGGGCGTCGGTTACCGGAGGCGCTCCGGAGTGTGTCGCTCTTCTCCCCCCTCTCACCCACTGATCACAGAGGGAGGGAGAGAGGGGAGATCCTGCTGGTGAGGAGACTGTGGGCCAATTGCAACGTCACGCCTGAGACCCCTCCCTCCCCCCTCCCCCCCGAGCCCCCCCCCCCCCCCGCCTCGTGAACCCCACCAAAATAAGACACCGCGTTTTAAAGGTGCGCCTTGCTCCCACAAGTGTAAACTCCGCTACAAACTTCTGCCTGTTTGGATAATGGATAATGGATAATGATAATGGATAATGACTTATCAGATATTATCATGTCATTCCCATATAAAAACATCTTAAAAACGAATTTTTTAACCATGAGACGAGTATGATTAGATTCTTTAACTTTTCTGAGTATTTTTTAAATTGCCTAACTTCTCACATTAATGAAAACCATCCCCATTACTTTGCAAACTTATTGAAAAATCTTCTTAAAATGACATAATTTCAACTGAAGTCTTATAATAGCAGTGATTTAGTTTATTCATCAGGTAGATCACCTGAGAAGATGTTGACCTCTACTAACATGAGCACGTTTTTTTTGTTGAGAGATTGAATTTAGGTCGCTTCAGAGCAAAACCAAAGAGAAGAGAGCGACCTCTGGTGTCCAAACACAGTCATTGCGGAGAAAAATGCAGAAATTTGTTCGAATAAAAAAAATTCCTTGAATAAATCTAATAATCGCTTTGTCTTAGATTAACATCTCGATATTTTAAATGAACAACTGTGAGACTCTACAATCCATGAACACAGTTATAGCAAATTCTTAAATAACCAGAAGAAAATGTATTTTTTAAGTTTGAATTTGCAACTTGAAACAAAATCTGAGTCTGTTTTGCTCTTATGTTCCTAGGTTTGTCTGCAGAAGAAAGGAGGTCGAACAGACGCCTTTCAGGACAGGAAAGGAGAGAAAATGTGGTTTTAAGAAAAAAGTAACAACCTCTATTGCAGCTACTTCCAACACCTTTTATCTAACTAAATGGATTTAAACATCCTTTTCTAAACATAGAGGTGTAATAGCATTTTGCACCAGTTCTTGTTTCTGAGATTTGTGAAATTTGTTGTTTCTACAGAACAAATCACTTAAAAGAGTCACTTAAAATAATCAGAACCAGAATAAACTATTGTTATTGTCACTGATTGTGAAAATTTCAATGAGAAACGCTGGCCCTAATAGCACTGAGCAATTTGGTATTGCAAAAGTAAACATTGAATGAATGTATCATAGATAGTTTTCTGTTATTCTATTATTAAAATTACAAATAAGAGTAAAAATTAAATAACAAAAGTAAAAATATACATCAGAATAAACAGTTTTTCACCACGAAACAAGCACGTGTGGCCCTAGAACCAAATGAAAGATTCGTGTTTCCCCTCCGAGCCAGCAGGTAGCGCCGTTGACTGAGTTGTGACGTGTCCTGCAGCTAAAATGGCTTCAGAAAACATCTCTGAGCCTCAAGATGAAAAATCTGCTCTCATACAAACAAACTCTGAGGAAAATATTCGTGAACGAACGGTTTCAGTTGTTAATAAAGCAGAATTTAAGCTTTACCACTGGACGCAGTCCTTTAACTCTCAGAAGGTGAGTGTGACGTTTCAGCACCACAGCTTGCTGGACAGCTCCACAGTAATTAAGAATACAAATATTAAGGTGGCTTTATCTTCGTTCTTTAGCCTTACGTTATAAAACAAAACACAGATTTTCTTTTTTGCTCGCTTACACTAAAATACAGTTAAATCTGCGTTTTTACAAAGTTTTAAGTCAGTTTTAGATAAAAGAGCCTCAAAATCCTGTTTTAATCACAAACCAGGTTCGTCTGGCCATAGCAGAGAAGGGTTTGCGCTGTGAGGAGTACGATGTCAGCCTTCCTCTCAGTGAACACAACGAGCCATGGTTCATGAAACTGAACCCTGCTGGAGAGGTGCCGGTTCTGGTCCACAATGACACCGTCATCTGCGATCCGACCCGGATAATGGACTATCTGGAAGAAAACTTTAAGGATGGTAAGGGTAAACAAAGCGACTGGTTGTCTCGCAGTGAGATCAGATTTATTTAAATCTCAGTTTATTTTTACGGGTTTTCTCTTGGTTTGAGTTCATGTGCTTTTATTTCCTGTTCTTTTGATTTATTTTTCTTCTTTTGCATGAATCTGTAATTTGTTTTAAAAGTCACCATCAAAAAGAAGGAACCTCTGGTGAGCACAAAACATGATCTGAGCTTAATTCACTGTCTGTGACCTAGTAGTCATATATATATATATATATATATATATATATATATATATATATATATATATATATATATATATATATATATATATATATATATGTGTGTGTGTGTGTGTGTGTTTGTGTGTGTGTGTGTGTGTGTGTGTGTGTGTGTGTGTGTGTGTGTGTGTGTAGTAAAGCATTAAACAACACCAGTCATATCCTGGATTGTGCATCTCCAGAGGGGACTCCCAGGCTGGTTCCTGAAGCAGACAGCAGGTATTATCTCAGAGTGCAGCACTACAGGGAGCTGCTGGACACTCTACCGATGGACGCCTACACACACGGCTGCATCCTTCATCCTGAGATCACAGTGGACTCCCACATACCCGCGTATGCTGCCACATCTATAAGAAGTAAGGCTTCTTAGTTTCTGCGGCAGAAGCATTGCAAAACTACTGTTGCTCATTTTGTATTTCCCTGCATGTTCAGATTCTATTTCCAACATTTTTAATTAAAATCTGAACATTTTTAGCGTGTTTTAAAAGTCAAATGGGGTCAAAGGATATTATAAGGTATAAACATGTTGACGCAGCCAAGCTGGCGTGGTGATTTAATTAGCATGTTTAATAATGAAATGCCTGTTTTCTCATTTTAGCTCTACTCAAATGCCGTTTGTGTCTTGTTGTTGGCAGCCCAGATCGGAAACACACAATCAGAGTTGGAGAAACTGGCTGAGCAGAACCCAGAGCTCAAAGATGCTTATACAGCCAAAAGGAGGCGCTTAAAGGTATGCTAGCAGAGCACCAAACGGGGAGATACCTGTTGTGTTTTGTGGTTTAAAACTGAGGTTGCATCCTGGTAAAATGTTTAAACTGGAACTCCTGAATAAATCTAAGAAAAAACAAAAACTTGTGATTAAACTGAATTTTGTTATGATTTATTGGGTTCATTATTTCCATTTCAACTGAAAGTTTCAAGCCCTTCTTGATCTTTTCTAAAATTCATTAAACATGTAGAAAAGTAATAAATGTGTTCTGTGAATAATTTTAAGGTGTGTAAATGTGTCCGTAGTCTAAGTTGTTTGACCATGACAACATGAAGTACCTGAAGAAGCTTCTGGATGAGCTGGAAGGTGTGATGGACCAGGTGGAGACAGAGTTACAGAGGAGGGTGGAGGAAACTCCAGGTATCTATGGCAACCCGTGACTACAGCATCAGCATCAAACCTGAAAAAAAAAATCACGTGACTTTCTGTTCCTTATAGAGGAAGGCAGCCCATCCTGGCTTTGTGGGGACTTCTTCAGCATGGCCGATGTCTCCCTGGCCGTCCTGCTTCACCGCCTCAAGTTCCTCGGCCTCTCCCGTCGCTACTGGGGCAACGGCGTCCGAGTCAACGTGGAAACGTACTATGAGCGGGTGGTGGAGCGACCGGCCTTCAGGAGAGTTCTGGGTCACGTTAACAACATCCTGATCTCTGCTGTCCTCCCCGTGGCGTTTCGAGTGGCCAGAAAGAACGCCCCGGTCATCGTGGGTTCAACTCTGCTGATCGGCCTTCTCGGGGGAGCGACTTACCTCGGCTTTCTCTACATGAAGAAGAGGCTGACTTCTTTTAGCTGAGGGACGAGCCGACCGAATATTAAACATCCTAAATATGTAACAGAACAAACCACAGTCGTTTCCTGTGTTGCTCGTTGCACAAAATGAACATTTAATCATCTGAACTTATGCATTTTGCTCCAAAATGAATGGATTTAAATGTTCCATCGTCTTTTCAGTCAGATTTATTAGAACTGGCGAGTGAGCATCAACAGACATGGGATACATTTGCAGCTTTAGTATACCTTACACTAGAAAATAGAGGTGCAATTGCTTCTTGCTTCATAAAAATGTGCAGTTTATTTGTGCAGCCACTATGACTGCACCTGAACGCACCATTCATGTCCCAAAAACCTCAAAGCGCAACAGTCTGGGCACGGACATCTATAAAACCAAATGGAAGCAGGATTTGAATCTCTACTGACAGAATGGAAAATGCCATGTTTATTTAATTAAAAATACATTTAAAATGATCATATCAGATGTCTGAATGTGTTCCCATATTGTTTCTAAAAGCCCAATGAGTTTTTCCTGATGTGTCCTTGTCATGTGATATTCTGCTGATGTTGATTTTTGCACAAGTAAATAAAACCAAATAAACTCAAAAGCTTTAGTTTGCTTTTTGCAACCAAGTTTGACAGAAAATAAACACCAAAGTATTTCATGTGAATTTCAATTGTAAAAGTTAAATTAAGTCGCAGCCTTTGCTGTTATAATTAAGTTTTAGGGTCCGCAAACCACCATATGAGGTGTTTAGCGCTAAATTAATTTAGGATTAATCGGAAATTTGGACACAAAGAAAACTTTGAAAATCTAACTAAAATTATCTTTTTGATTTAGAAAAAGAAAATAGATGCATTTTCCAGCTTTTAATCCAAACGTGGATGAAACAGAAAATAGAAGAAGATGCTTAAAAGATTAAAAACCCAAAGTTACTCTTTAAACAAAATAAATGGTTCATCTTTCCACCAGAGGGCGGTGTTTCACAACAAGCTCAAGTCCCTTTTACTCTGGGGTCACAGCAATATATGGTTGTGTATATATGAATGGACACACACAACGCACGTTAGAGTATAACTGATGACTGATGTGGATGCAGCGGCACACTTTGCTGCCAAAAGTGGTTTATCAGACAATCAAATAGTATAATTGTATTCTTAAAGCATGGTGTCATCGCAACAATCATTAAATATGTCTAATTAAGAGTTATTCTTTACAAAAATGCATGTTTTAAGTGAAAAAGTATGAAATTGAAATGTTAAACAGCGGTTACTTAGAAGAATGAGCCAAAATAACCACAGGATGATGTAAGAGACTAATAAAGTTTTGCTTTAATATTTCTGGAATATTAGAAATATTTATATCTACTATGGAATATGATTTAATTGATCAAATTCATAATTTGAAAAGTGAAATTGTATTTTTTAAAATTAATTTCATATAGAGTCAATCAATCGTCTTCTACATTAGGCTTCAAAAGTTTTTAAAAAATATTTCTAATTTGAAAAACATTTTTTGGCAAAAAGAATGACTAAAAAGAGGAGTTATGTTTTTCTACAACATGTTTGAATTTGCCCTGAAGCTGCTGCCGTGACGTTTTCACCTCAAAATAAATTAATTTAATGCATGAAATTCCCTTAAAATGTTAGAAAATTCACTTTTCTTTAAGGTGCTGACTGAACATGGGAATATTTTTAGATTTTCTCAAGCGTGGGAGTAAATCACAGTGAAGAGTGAAAATCTCACATGGTATAAGCAGTTGTGGTTTGGAGGAGACGGCTTTCATTGCTTGACGATGAGAGCGGTTGTGTGATGAGTCAGAGCAGCAAAGCTCAGAGTCTGGATACATTCACACCTCTCTGCACCTGACAAGGCACAAATCAGGTCACTAGAGTGGTCAGATATGGGCCTCTCTTTATTAAAAAACCTTCTCAATTCAATCTGGTGCTTTCATTTTGATTTTGGTCACATATACGAATCAGAAATGACAAGTAATCTTGTCTAGGATTAATTTAAAGTATCACCAAAAGGGTTTGTTTTGTAAACAATATTGCAGCAGCCTGGAGTAGCTAGCGCTAACAATGAGCTAACACTAACATGACCTAATTAAAATAAGCCACCAAGTAAAAAGATCCACTCTGTTGAACAAACCTTATTACTTACAAGTCCAGTAGCAACAAAGCCAAGTCACTATCAGGCCATGATTTTGTAGCATCTTTTAGCTCCCTGAAACTAGCGATGTTCACTCTGGTTTTAGCTATTTGTTTAGCCTCCAAAGACATTATTTTCCGACTTTTACTTCCATGATGTCTACAAAAAAGCAAAAATAAAATTTCTTCCTGTTCTTTTATTTAACGGTCGGCGAACTGAATAAACTAACTGCTAACCTTCATATGAGCTACTGACAGTGTAAACAGGTATTGCTAAGAAGCAGGAAGAGACCTCCTCTTAGTAATCTTACCTGAACCTTAAAACTAGTGCAGTTTCTGGTCAGCAGAGGGCAGCAAAGAGTTGTCAAAAGTAAAATTTCTGGCTCAAGAACCCTTAAAACCAGTTTTAAAGTGATAGCTTGAAGTGCTAAAACATCTTTAGCATTGCTTTAAAGCAGAGTCTGTGGCTTAAGTGTCCTTTAAAAAACCCCAAAATGTCACAGTTGATGTGGCATCAGAGCTGAAACTCTTCTCTTCTACAGTATTTAGGTCAACTGAAAGATTATTTATCTTCCTATTCAAGGCATCCATAAACCTCGATGGTGTATCTTAGAAATTGTGACTGGCGTCCAGTCCAACCACTAAAACAGAGCTGTAATGCTTCTTCTTTCTGCCAGTAAAATAAACAAAATCAACATGCATCATCAGCTCCCCCTTTTTTCTCCCTTCGCTCTGTCTTCTAAGAAGTTGTTTTTCTCTGAACAGAGTCCCTTTTCCCTTTTTCTCCTCCTGGCAGAAAGTCTGCGTCAGAGGCAGCGGGTGAATCAGTGCAGGTGTCTGTTTTGGAATTGGATAGTTGCATGGAAACCCCCTGCAGACAGGCAGTCTGGAGCACCGAGAGGCGCACAGTACGGTGTGTTTGGGTGACTGAAGGAGACGGGTGGAAATTAGTTACTAGGTGATGCAACAGAGCAGGGAGGAGCCACATTTCCTCCTGCTGTAGCTCCACCAAAACGTCAAAGTGAACCCCAAAGATGGGACCAGTTGCTGCTTCTGACGAGTCGGAACCGTTTCTCTCGCAGAAGAAACTCGTATCAGAAATTTGGGCAGGTGGGCTGTTGGATGGTGGTGTTTGAGATGTGCTGGATGTTCACAGACAGGCAGGCTGGGTAAACACAAACCCCCGCAGCGGTCAGCTGACAGCCAACTCTAGGTGGCTTCTGCCAAATCACCCCAGTGAGTGGGATCATGGAAACTTCCAGAGAGACTCTGGGTTTGAGGCATTGAGCTGCGCTAGTAATTGCATGGACAGATTTATTATTTATTTATTTGTGATCAGTGTGATTGCACCTGTAACCGGTCCTCAGCTCACCTGTCACTTACCTTAACCCAGTTTCATAGGCGCTTTGATCCGTCTGCTTACATTCACGATGGTGTTCCTGTTCTTTAGAGCGGGGTTTTATGTCGCCTCATAAGCTTCTTGCTGTCATTAATAAAGTGTTTAACGTAAAATCACTCTATAGCCTTAGCAGTCTTCACTTTGGCTCTTATTGAAAACATAAAAAACATTCATTTTTTACCATATTTTATTGTACTTTATTGTATTTATTGTCCAAAAGGGTTGGATTTGGAGAGACAAACCAGGAGATAAAATCTCATGAAAGTGTGCAGACTTTAGGTGAAACTTTACCTCAGTGAAATCAGCCAAAGCCAAAAATCATTACAGGGGCACATTATGCAAAACTCACCGTTTGCATATTTTTGTGCTGCCATGTGGGTCTCTGACTCTATAAACTCTATTTATAGAATTATGTGCCTAAAAAGTCTCCGTTTGTGATGTCACAAATAAGGACATAAGAATAGAAACAACTCTCACCTGGAGTAGAGCCACTGCTGCTGCTGGAGGAGCAGCGGCTCTACTCTGAGCCCCTCCCAGATATCAGAGCTTCTCAGCCCATTGACCCTTTTCATCTATAGATACCTATATATCTGGTCACGTCACATCAAGACCGAGTTACGGCAGTACTGAACGGAGGGATTATGGGCATTACCTTAAATTATTTCCAGTTTAGTATGACTAGTTCAAGCCCAGTTCACTTGTTGGAGGAAGTGGCAAACTTAGTTGGGGCTCATAAAGTATCTTATTTATAAAAGTTAGACTTAGCTAGCTTAGAATCCAATCCTTACTGTCTCCCTGTTGGTGTGTTGCTGGAATTCACACGATACAGTTTATAGTTATCTGATATCCAGCATTTTCAGGCTACAGAATAACTAATTAGGGATTAGCTGCATAGGAGTTTTAATACATGCAGGTAGATTCTTTGACATCCATCATGGCAGAAAAGGCATTTCCATGAGTAGGGTTGCGTCACGTGAAAAGGGTCGATGGCAGCCTGACGCCGGGGACACACCGGCCACGGAAGCGCCGCGGAAGCGCCGCGAAGCGAATCGCTCACAAAATTCGGCCGCTCCTCAGTTCAGATCAGACGCGCCCCAGTCGAGGCGCGCCTCGGCTCAGCTGTAGTTTTTCTTTTAACCACTTGGTGTCCTCCATTTCCTCTCTGCCTTTTCTCAGCTCTTTTCCTCTACGTTTGAGTGTTTGTACGTGTGTGTGTGTGTGTTTGAACCTATGGTATGAACCAGTTGTTTCTGCCAGTTGAATCTCTTGGAACCCGCTCCAATTCTGCAGCTGTATCCTAGCAGTTTCTTCTGAAATGGGTATGTAAATAATCATGTTTTTCGGGGGTCGTACAGCTCCTTGTGTTTCTCAACTTCCATAATTAATTTAAAGTCATCCATCTTAACTGCTTGCCTCAGACCTTCTGACTCTCTGTCGTGTTTCCTCCGGAAAAAAGACACCCCAAACCACACCCCCTTCACGTGGTCACACACGCACACAAGTTCGATGTTTGTGTATGTGTGTGTGTGTTCGTGTGGTTTTTCTGCAGTGTCTGATTACGAACAGTTTGACTATTGCGGAATTTTATTTTGAAATGCTTTATTTTGTTAAATTTACCGGCCTGCCTCTTATGTCTAGGTTTGACTTCCTGCCAGAATTGACGCGATTCACCCGCGGCTCGCGAAAAAAATAGAGCAGATGCCAAAACGATCGCTGCACGGCGTGGGCTGGAGCGCTGGCGCGAGGCGATTCGTGGCCCCTCGGCGGCCCATGTGGTCTATAGAATAGCTTAACAAGGGCACCGAATGAAGGCGGTCCCATTTTCGCGGCGCTTCCGCGGCCTGTGTGTCCCCGGCGTGAGTGGGGGATGGGTGGGTGTGACCAGCGCCAGCTTGTTTCTTTTGGAAAGTACTGAAAATGTAATCACTGAAATCTTTATATGAGAGAGGGACTTTGTGCAAAGAACTTTATAAATAAGTTTTCTTTTCAAATCAACCATAGAACTATTGTTAGAAAAGACAAGGTTGTGCTGCACGGTCTAGAGACGGAGGCACTGAGGAGAAGCAGCACTGAACTTGACAGAAATAAAATAGCTGAGATTGTCGTTAGGAGTTTCAAGGATGGAAAGGAATGAGTACATAAGATGGACAGCACATGTTAGATGCTTTCGAGATAAGAGATCAGACATAGATGGTTTGGACACGTAGAGAGGAGGGATGGTGAACGTATCGTTAGAAGGATGCTTAGATTAGAGCCACCAGGCAGGAGACCTTGAGACAGACCAAAGAAGACATTTATGGATGCAGTGAAAGAGGACATGAAGATTACTGATGGGCGAGTAGAGGATGAGGAGGACGTGGAGCCAGACGATTTGCTTTAGTGACCCCTGAAGGGAAATGCTCAAAGAAAAAGATTTCCTGCACAACAAACTGGGGGTTAAACGTTAATAACTTCGTTACTGAGTAAACTGGATCTAAAACCAAGTAGAACAAGGAGGAACAGGAACAGCTGATGGAGAATATTGAGGCAGAAAATAGATTTTTGTATCAGATTGTGTAGTTTAAAGATGATTAATCACTTTGTGGATTAGAAGCAGATAGATGAAGAACGACAGTGGCAACACAGATGACCTCTGAGTGAGTGGACAGCAGATGTTCCTCCTCTTTAACTGCTGCCTCCTCAGCATCGCCATTGCATCAGCTGGTTTCTCTTCTTTTCTTGTGATTACTTTGTACGCACTTTACAGAAACAGAGAGAGAAGGCGTCCAAAGTCTGTTGGCACCATGAAAACGTCGTTCTGAGAAACCGTCCAGCCCCTTTACCAGAAAGCAGCCCGTCACCACCTTTCAGAGCGTCTGCCATCTTCTGTTTGCAGAGGTGGGATCTCGTGATGTTGACTCTACTGTTAAAGAGACCCCCCATTGGCTCACCCTCCCCGGCTTTATGATGAAATCCTGTGCCACCATTCACCCCCACATGTGCTCCTCAAATATTTAACCTCAGCTTGTGTAAATACTGCAGCGGAGGAGAGATGATACCCAACGCCATTTGGAGCGCTCCTGCTGCATTATAAATCTCCACTCAATTGGCCAGATGTGGCCAAGTCAAACACGCCAGCTGCTTTTTATCGTGTTAATGAATTTTCTTCGTATGAAGAGGGTGCCGTTATGATACAAATTAACACAAGATTCCAGAGGGGATCTGCGGTGATGATAGAGTTTTCAGCGAGTGTGTGTCTGCCTAGAAAAATACCAGTCTGAAAAATGATGTTGAATAAAATCAGAGTTATGGTGAACAGTTTTGCATCCCTGAGTCGGCTGGAAGTAGATCAACGTACTTTCTTTTTCTTTTAAGCAGTTTGTTTTGCTTCAGAGGTTAGTAGAAGTCTGTGGACCCTAACCAACTTTGGTCATCTGCAAACGCAAAGAAAACTCTGGATATTTTATGTATTTTTGGTTTTATAAGTAATCAATGTGTAATATAACTTCAAAACTTTAATGCACATTTCCCAAAGCTTTACATCAATGCAGCTACCTTTAAACAGTCCCACACACTCTGCATGAATGATAACGAAAAACGCAAGACTTAAATTCTCATCCATCCATTCTCTTCTGCTTATCCGGAGTCGGGTCGTGAGGCAGCGACCTAAGCAGACAGGCTCAGACCTCCCTCTCCACAGCCACTTGGGCTAACTCCTCCAGGGGAATCCCAAAGGGTTCCCTGGCCAGCTGAGAAGCAGTCCCTCCAGACGGTCCTGGGTCCCATGGCGCCCCCACGGGGCCGCCCTGGCCACCCCTAGAAAAGTGCTGCCCCCCCCCAGCAAAAGCCAGTCTTAATAAATCATATTAATGTTCACTCAAACCATAAATTGATCTAACGTATTCAAGACATAATTGTACAACTAAATAAATATTATACAATTAATGAGTAAAGAAATAATCAGAATAAAAAAATTCAAATGTTTCTGCTGCTCACCATTTAATCCATAGTTTTTTGTGAACAAAGCAACTGGTGAATTAAACTAAGAAATTACATTTTAAAATTAAATTAGAAATAACATTTTAAATAAATGTAATTTTCTGAAATGTTTGTGTTTGTAAAAGTTAGGTTACATGTTTTGGATGCAAACTTTTAAAAACAAATAAAAACAAATAAAGGAGCAATGCAGTACATCGCCACAGGCTAAGCTCTCCCAGAGTTACCACAAGGACCAATTTGGTGTGCCACCCCAAAAACGTCTTTGGCCACGCCTGGCCACCCCTATCAAAATTTTCTGGAGGCGCCTCTGCCTGGGTCTTCCATTAGGGTTGGACATGCCCAGGAAACATCACCAGGTGGGCGTCCAGGAGGCATCCTAACCTGCTGTAGCTAGTGCCCGAGCCACCTCAACTGGCTCTCTTTGAAACTCCAATTTAAATTTCCATTTTTGAATTTTACAGGTAATGTTTAAGTTGAAAATACTTGGCTTGCCACATTTTACTTTTGTTTCATTGCTGAAGGAACTGAAAAAAAAGCTGAAACAATAAATAATAACTGCAGTAGTTTTGCTTTGATGGTCCCACATTCTGTCATGTTGTCAAGAGCATAAAACAACATTTTTAAAAGTAACTTTGAGTGGTCTGAATGGAAAAAGTATTTTTTTAGTATGCACAAATATATTTTTTGTGATCTCAAGTGAGCTGGATTAGAATTAAAGTAACAGTAGACAGTTTCCTGCTCCTCTGCCCTACTGGTTGAAAGTGGAATTACAACAGTGGTAAACAACTCGTTGCAGCCTGCTGTAGCTAGCGCTAACAATGAGCGAACACTAACATGCACCACATAATACAAAAATAAACTATGAAGTAAAACGATCCACTCACCGTTTGACAAAAACTATTACTTACAAGTCCAGTAGCAACAAAGCCAGGTCACCATCAGTCCGTGATTTTGTAGCCTCTTTCAGCTCCCTCAGCCTGTGCCGATTTTCACTCTAATTTTAGCTCTTTGCTTCACCTCCAAATATGTTACGTTTACTTTTATTTCCAGGCTCTGCCATGATGCCAACAGAAAAGCAGGTTTCTTTTTTTGTGCTTTATATTGACAATCAGCAAACTGAAAAAGCTAACCACTAGCATTACATTTAACAGCCTTAAGGCAGGTAAAGCGCTCCCCTATAGAGCACCTGCCCGCTCCACAAAATTATCAAGTGCTGTTTTTGGTCAGCAGAGTGGTGTCAGATATGAAACGGGTCATGGTTCTAACTCAACAATAACTGAGATCAATGTTAAAGCTCTAGCTTAAAGTTTAAAAAAATTAATCTATTGTTACTTGAAGAACAGTGAGAAGAGAATTTTCTTAAACCAAGTTCTCATGATGCATAAACCAGAAAAGACTCTGAAATACCCGGATGTGTTCAAAAGTGGGAGAAATGTCAGTTGACTTGGTCACCAGTTAGTGTTGTGTCACTCCGCTAAATGTATGCTTCGAGTCTGCGTTTTACACTCTACACTCCCCGAATGAGTGAAGCTCGGCAGTTCAGATTGGGCCAGACAGGAAGTCAAACACCGGAGTGGTGTACAACATAGAAATTTTAAAATTAACAGACACATACAGATTTTCTGATTCCTACTAGTAAAGAAAAATGTTTATATATAATATGGTATTACCCTCTGTGCCATCACCAGGCTAATACAGAAATGGAGCTGAGAGTGTGGCTGTTAGAGTGGGGGCAAATGTAGCTAATCTGAGCTGATTAAGCTATGAGCTAACTGAAGCTAACAGAGGTTGCAGATCGTTTGTCACTTCCATGGCAGGCGGAGTTTGGCCCCTTTGGTCAGAACATGAGCCGCTTCCTTGGCTGAGGTAAAAACAACATAAACCAAACCACACAAATTAATTGAAAAACTGGTTTTTGATCAAATAACTCTATATTTCGAGGAAAATTAGTTGGATTCTAAATTTCAGCATGCATATAAAAAGGGGTACCCAACAACAACGGCACTAGCACAGATGACTAACGATTGGATGACTAATATGGATAATAGAAAACTAACTGTGATGGTATTATTGGATATGAGTGTGGCTTTTGATCTAGTGGATCATAATCTATTACCGATGAAATTAGGGTTACATGGTTTTCATGAATCAGCTATTAAATGGGTGGAAAGTTACTTAACTGGAAGGGGGTTTATGGTATTGTTTAATGGCAGTTATTCTCGAAGGAAGAATCTTTTATGTGAGGTTCCACAGGGAAGTTATCTTGGACCATTGTTATTTTCATTTTTTACTAATGACCTTCCATTTATGTTTGAATGTGCCACAATTGTATTATATGTGGATGATTTGACTTTATATGTAGCGGAACAGAATCTGGAGGAATTAAATTCTATTTTGGAAAAGGAACTGAGGTTAGAAGAAGGGTGGTTTAATGAAAATAAGTTAGCTATTAATGTGGAAAAGACTAAATGTATGGTGATGGGATCACCCTATTTTGTTGAGTGAACCTGTATTGAATTTAAGTATAAGGGAAATGCCAATTGAGCAGGTTAGAGAAGTTAGGTTACTGGGTTTAACAATTGATGAAATGCTAAGTTGGAATAGTCAAGTGAAACAGATTTTAATAAAAATGGGAAAGAACATGGCAATGGTGAGGAATGGTAGAAAATGTATTCCATATTTAAGTAGAAAGTATTACTTGAAGCTATTGTTTTGTGTCACTTGGACTGTTGTGCAGTAATTTGGGCTGCTACTACGGAAGCTAATTTAAATAAGTTACAGGTCGCACAAAATAAGGCTGCTAGATTAGTCTTAAATTGTTCTTTTAGAAGGAGTTGTGAGGACATGCATACTGCTCTAGCATGGATGGGTGTAAGGAGTAGAATAAAGTACTTTCTTATAAAATCTATTAGGAATGCACGGACACCAGACATTTTTTTAATCAGTTAATATTTTTTAGAGATGTTCACCAACATGCTACACGTCAAGCTGATGGCTGCTTTTTGTTGCCAGTTAGTCTAACAAATTTTCTTCATTGGTCAGTATGGTATAGAGCTATGGTGGAATGGAATAGTTTACCACAATTCTTGAGGGGTCAGCTACAAAGGAGTGCTTTTTGTAGGAGGTTGCGAATATTTATTTATACCCTTTTTACATGAGTTTGAGGAAGATGAGTTTTACATTTTATTAATTTTATGTTTTGTTGTCCAGTATGTGTGGAGTAATTTGCCTTTTATGTTACGGGAAATGTATGTCATTTTGGTGCTGTATTGGGTGGAATGTGGTGTGCTCTTATAGTGGAGATTTATATTGTATAGTGAAATAGATTGTTTGTTTTTGAGCCCAGTGTTAATGCATGAATAATGTATTTTTTTTGGATGATGTTATGACCCCAGGAAGAATATGAACAGTTTTAACAGTAGGTAATGGGGATCTTAATAAACAAACAAACAAACAAACAAACAAAACACCTTTTGGATACAAGCTGCCATTTTTTTCTTACTTGTTATTGCATAAACTGACAAAATCACGCACAATTTTGCAATTCTCCAGTGATTTTGGGACCTCGTGGGACGTGCTGCGTGGAGCACATTCGTTGTAGATTTGCATCTCGGTAGGCAGAGGCATGCCACTGAGTTTGCGGGGAAAACATATTACATCAGCACAGTTACTCATCTGCTGGAAAGCCCAAGTTTGGCTTTTTCTGGTCTTTGCATGAAGTAATTTGCTTGCTAGATGTATAAAAACCACAAGTTTAATTTTAATGACATCATTCCAAAGCAATCAAAGATCGACTTTTGAACTTAACCACATTCAAGATGGCTGCAGACAACTGGCGTTGGAAAAAACACACTGATGAAAATGATTATATTCAAGGTTTGATGATAACTTCATAAAGATATCACAGTTTCTAACAAAAAAGATGGAATTTTGGAAACAAGACATTTTGTTTGCCTATGTATGTAGAATTGGAACTGTGCATCACAGGCCACCATCATACCCAAAGGCATTTGAATGAGTCTTTCCATCTGCAGCTGGAGACAACTTTGGTGAAACGAATAACTGTTGAATAGAAAATTCCACATAAATTCAAAAACAAGTGGGCCAAGTGTGAAGATCACTGTGTTCACAGCGTTCAGGCCCTATTTTACTGATGCACTTGGACAATAAATATAGCTGTACAAGACTGACTTTGGGACAGATGCACAGTCAAGAAGTTACTTGGTGATTTTAACTGAGTGTTTGAAAAAAACAAACCTAAAGAATAAATGATTATTTCTGGTATTATCTGACAAAAATGTCTATTTTGTGCTGTATGTCACTTCAGATGAAAAACTTTGAGCATTCCAACGTTTTTTGGTAAAAAATAAAACCTCAAAATCAGAATTTCATGGATAAGTAACCTAATATCATGTCATTTTAAACATTGCTGAGCATAAAGGATCAACATGCAATAAACAAAAATGGCTAAACAATGATGTATTTTTTTTATTCATCACAAACGGTTATGGATAAATGAAATTTGCTAGCACACACACACGCCAGCACACACTCACACTGTGTTTGAGTTCTCTGGCTCTTTCCTGAAGATGTTATCATATAACCTGAATGCAGTTTATATTGTTTTCTTGTGTTCTGTTGATGTGACGTCTTAAAGTTTTATCTTCAAGAGCACAGAATGAGGATTCCTGCAGTCTGAATGGACGTCAGTAACTGGATTTGATGAAAATAAGCTGAGCTGACAGTTTGGGCTCCACCGGCAGCTTGTCCTCACTGACCTGGGGGGGGAAATACCCACACAGATTTCCAAATGGACTTTAAAATGTCTCACTGGGGATTCTCTCTGACAATGTGAAGATCTAGAAACATGTCTTTTCTAAGGGAGTGTTCGTTTTCTCTGGGATTGTTCTGTTTGTGTCCTCGTGAGACTCCAGGCTGACTTTGATCATGAACCCTTTGAAGCAATGATGTCGTTCTTTAAATGTCCACTTATCTTCAAAGACATGCTCTATTTACAGAGATGGGTCAAAGCTGGAGGAGTCACATCGCTGTGTCATAAATTCCACATCTCTGTTACAAACCAGCACGTAACCTTCACTACAGAAAATGTGCTTCGTCAGCAGCAAAGTGATGCTTAAAAAGATGATGATGTGTGTGTGTGTACCTGTCTTCCCTACATAAGGAGGACCAATGACTCATTTTTGACCTATAAAGTGAGGACATTAGTTGTGCAGTGAGGACATTTCTGCCTGGTCCTCACTCTGTTACAGTGTTGCTCTAAAATCCAGAGTTTTCCCTCTTTCAGGAATTACGTATGATTTTTTTTAGAAATCCATACAAAAGTGATAGTGTTACCCTGTACTGTGATATTATACGTAATACGTGATTTTCTTTTTAAGCTAGGCCCGCACTCGTCTTGTAGAGCTCCATGCAACTTGAATTGATCGTTGCTCAGCGCTAGCCTCCTTTCCGCTTTACCCGCGAGCTCCCTTCCAACTGTGGAGCATTTTGAACGCTAAACGGGATGTCCCACAACACTGGTCCTGCAAAGTCACAAAATCATGGGATTATGGCAACACCCCACATGATTTCAGAAGTCCACACAATAACAAACAAGGAGAAAGACAGCTGCATGCATCTAAACAGGTCTGTGGTTTATTTTCTGTTTACATTGTCTACAGGGGTTTCACAGGATATTACATAAGTTTATCTTTATATGACTTTTATTTTGAAAGTTATAAGATGTTTTACACTGCTTTCATGTTTGACTTCCTGTCTGGCTCGATCTAAACTGCGGAGTTTGACATAATTTGGAAGTCAAATATATATGTATATAAATATATATATATATATGAATATATGTATATATATATATATATATATATATATATATATATATATATATATATATATATATAAATATAAATATATATATATATATATGTAACTGGTACCAGAGTCTTGGGTGTATTGGTCTATAACATGGGGATTTTCACCAGAGACTTTGAAGGACAGGCCATCGTGGCCCTGGCTACGTAGAATAATCTTGTTGCATGTACCTACATCTACAAACAGTCCAAGGAGGACTTGAGACATGATGAAATCACATCTGTGGGAATGTGCTACTTACATATAGAACATGCTGGGGACTCAGGGGTGGTTGCAATTGGTCCAAAATTCGGCAGCTAGATTTTTGACTGGGATGAGGAAAAGAGAACACATTACCCCTTTTTTGGTACCTACTCTGTGGACACTTGCTGTGAAACAGTCGCCATCCCTGGAGGTATTTAAAAGTCGCCTGAAGACTCATGTTTATCATATGGCTTTCATGTCATTTTATTTTGTTTTAACCCCTTTTAACCTTTGTCCTGTTATTTTTCTGTTTTTATTTTTGTGGTATGTTGTGTCCAGCGCCTAGGGCTCCCGCAAACGCAGTGGAAGGTGCTATATAAATAAAATTTGATTGATTGATTGATTGATTGATGACCAGGAAAAAAGCATAAAACATTTTTGTTGAGTGTTAAGCATAGCAACATCCTTGCTGACTTTTCAAATTTGCAACAATGGGATCCCAATCCTGTTGGAAGCAGGCCTTAGAGAAAAACGAGCTTCCTCACATCTTTGTTTTATCTCTCTGATGCTTTTTTTGAACTGGCCTGGAACTATGAGCTCAAGACTCAGCTTGCACACCAAAGGACATCACTTATGGCTCATTGTGGCTTGTGATGTTCTGAGCATGCACCTTTATCAGACAAAAGTAAGATATGACAACATCACCTGAACAAATTGTCCAATGACAACAAATACATAATGTCTGTTAAAATGGACCAATCAGGAAATACTTTGTTTATGTGTCATGTTTAATTGAGAGAAATACAAACGATTAGAATGCAAATATTAGAAACAAAACACATCATAACGTTTTCAGGATTTTGAGTCATTATTTGCTTCTTTGGAGACAAACCAAAACACTCAAGGGGTTATGTCCTAAATGTGCTCCCAAAATACACAAAAACACACATCAGCATGAAAGTGTAATTACTCACAAACACACGCCAACCACTGACTCACATGACATCAGTCTGGACGTGTTCATACAAATTTAAGCAAGACATGAAAACGTGAGTGGATTATCTTGCAGAAGTGTGCGGGACAACAGGTGAAACTATATATGGTATTCTAGGCAGGCCCTGGAAAGTAGAGTGTGCACTGGCAGGATTTCTGAGTCCTCTCTGCCAAACACAATACTCGCCATAATGAGAAACACTTGTTTCAAAAGGAACCATCCGTCGAGCCGCACAGAAATCCAATGCAACCATCAGTAAAGGAGAGCTCATATTTCACTGTTTATCATTAACACTGATTTGTTTTAGTGGACTTGGCTTGAAGACAGAAACATTCCCTAACAAATGTAAGGTCTGTCTGCTTTATGGAGGTCTGGGATGTGAAGCTCTTATATGGAAACGATTGAGGATAGAATACTGAAGGAAATGAAGGCTTTTTAAAAAAATTCTGGTTTTAAACACATTCTGTTCTGGATTTAAGGAATAAGAGAAAACTCTCCGGAATAAACAAACAAACTAACGAACTGTGTTTTTCTGGAGGAAAACTGCAAGGTTTTGTTTCATCATAATCATTTTTTGAGTTTGTTTATTCAAAGCTCATTTCATTTCTGTTCACTCACAAAAATGTTGCCTCAACTGAAAATGAAACGGGTTTTAAAGTGTTGTGTTCAGCCATGGATTTCTGCTGTATTTCATTGCTACAAAGGGGGGTGGCAAAGGGCTTTATTGACACGGCCGTATCCATGGAGGATTAGAGGATGGTTTTCTCCAAGTAGCATGAACCCATTAACACCAGACAACTTGAGAAGGGTCGGGGGATTTTTTTCACTTTTTACAGTGTTTGATGTTAAAATCACAGATTGGAATATGACATGGTCCAATAAAGGAACCCATAAAATTCAATGCAACTAACCTTTCCTCTCTTTGTTTATTTCTCTAGGCACCGGTCACTGGGGAAACAGTCCTCATCCCAGGCTGCCTTTGTCTCAGCTCCTCCTCGGATCCCAAAGTATTCCCAGGCCTGCCTGGAGACAAAATTCCTGGGGCATCTCTAGATCTTCTCCCAACAGGACATGCTCAAAACTAAGGGTGTACATGACTACTTTGAACACTATATAATATTCTACCAATACAGTGGATCATGAGTTTACGATTTCTCACAATACCATTCAGATTTGACTTGATTTAGGATGCACAGATCCATAAGAAACAGTGTTACAAGCAGTGGTGTGCTGACCATTGGGAGCATTGGGACAATTGCTGGTGGCCTGGCAAATGAAGTGACCTGCTTGGTATTGCTGACAGTAGTGATGTGCAGAACAGTTGGAAAACAGCGTGTCAGTGGAACTTCAAAATGAATTTCAACTCAACTCAATTCAAGTTTATTTATATAGAGCCAAATCACGACAAGAGTCGTCTCAAGGCACTTCACATAGTAAACATTCCAATAAAGGTCAGTTCATTAAGCCAATCAGTAAAAAGTTTCCCATATAAGGAACCTAGCAGACTGCATCAAGTCACTGACTAGTGTCAAAATTCCTGGGTCATCTCTAGATCACCTCCCAACAGGACATGCTCAAAACTAAGGGTGTACATGACTACTTTGAACACTATATAATATTCTACCAACACAGTGGATCATGAGTTTACGATTTCTCACAATACCATTCAGATTTGACTTGATTTAGGATGCACAGATCCGTAAGAAACAGTGTTACAACTGACTAGTGTCAGTGACTTTACAGCAATCCTCATACTAAGCAAGCATGCAGCGACAGTGGAGAGGAAAACTCCCTTTTAACAGGAAGAAACCTCCAGAGGATCCTGGCTGAGTATAAGCAGCCATCCTGCACGACTCACTGGGGATCAAGAAGACAGAGCAGACACACACACACTAACACCAGCCCACCCACATACACAACATATATACCAAGCAATGTGTCTAAGGTTACATTGGGATTTCTTAGTAAATATTCTATTTGGTAAGAGATAAACTTTATTGTATTTATCCTAGTGTATCTATAATTAGATGGGCAAACTAGTAGTAGCAAATTTGCCTCCAACATGCCTCCATGTACAAGGCTAGGTTATCCAGAGTTATCTCTGTAGTTATGCTGCTATAGGCTTAGACTGCTGGAGGATACACTGACCACTTTTTACACACTACTACTTTCTTCTACAATCTGCTTTTTAACTGTATTGTTTCCTGCTATTTCAGCTGTTAACTTTATTTTTTTCTCTAAGTGTTTTTCTCCCCAGAAGAAGCTACAATGACGTTCTGCTGAGCTGTGGTGGCCTCATGGAGGGGGCCATCGTCTAGCACACTGCTGCTAACCACTTAAACATTCTCCCTCTCCTGATAATAACTTTTTACTTTCCTTGACGTTGAATGTGCTACTACTAGTTTACCCGTTTAATTATAGATTCACTAGGATAAATACAGGAAAGTTCATCTCTCACCAAATAAAATATTCACTAAGAAATCACAATATAACTATAGAAACACTACTGTGTGTGTGTGTGTGTGTGTGTGTGTGTGTGTGTGTGTGTGTGTGTGTGTGTGTGTGTGTGTGTGTGTCTGTTCTGTCTTCTCGATCCCCAGTGAGTCGTGGTGGATGGCTGCTTATACTCAGCCAGGATCGTCTGGAGGTTTCTTCCTGTTAAAAGGGAGTTTTCCTCTCCACTGTCGCTGCATGCTTGCTTAGTATGAGGATTGCTGTAAAGTCACTGATGCAATCTGTTGTGTTCCTTATATAGGAAACTTTTTTCTGATTGGCTTAATGAACTGACCTGAATTGGAATGTTTATTATGTGAAGTGCCTTGAGACGACTCTTGTTGTGATTTGGCGCTATATAAATAAACTTGAATTGAATTGAATTGAATATAACAGTCAATCTCAAAGGAAGTAAAATGTTATTATCAGGAGAGGGAGAATGTTTAAATGGTTAGCAACAGTGTTCAAGCCGATAAACCAATTTTCAAATTGTGATAAATAGTTATTCTATCGATTTTTACATTTTAGATCAATGTATTGATATAGATTGATGTATTGTTACACTCCTACTCAAAGCATCACCATTGAGATGCGTCTAGGAGGCATTAAATGTCTGAACCACTTTGGTCTGATTCTGCCCTGCATGTTCAAGCTGATACATACCATCCTGCATTTGCTGTGTTGATGATTTCCCTTTTTAGGTCATTACCATGGGTGATGGTTGAATCACATTTTTTGTCTTAGTTCCCTTTTCACCACATCAGACTGCTTCAGCATCTGCATCATTACACATGCAGATCAATCAATCAATCAATCAATCAATCAATCAATCAATCAATCAATCAATCAATCAATCAATCAATCAATCAATCAATCAATCAATCAATCAATCATCAATCAATCAATCAAAGATACTTTATTAATCCCAGAGGGAAATTACCAATTATTACCAATTACAAACCTATTGATCTCCCAATCCTTCCTTTATGGAACTAGGACTGAGACATTATTACATGTAAATTGTACCAAGTTTTGTAACTTGTAACATGCTTTGTAACTGTAACTTTCATTTTGTAGCATGCAATTAACATTAACACGTAACTTTCATTTAGTTGCATGTAAGTCTCATTTTGTAACACATAACTTTAATTTTGCAACACGCAATTCTCATTTTGTAACATGTCACTCTTGTTTTGTAACCTGTAACTTTTGGTACGTAACATGAAACTGTAATTTTCTAATTTGCAGAAAAAAATCTGTGTAATTTTCAAATCACAACTCTCAAAACACACATCTCAATCTACACTTGGTACAAGTGACATGTAACATTGTCCCAATCCTATATGTTGATGTTTATGTATTTAGCAGAAGCTTTTGTCCAAAGCAACTTACAAGTTATAATCGGCATGTTGCCCTTGAGGCTAACAACAACAATAACAACAACAACAACAACAAACAATTTCCAGTCAGTCGTAGGTGGCAGTGAGGCTGCATGATGAATCATGGAAAGGAGGGAACAAGGAGTGGACAGTAGAGAGGGGGGACGGGTGTAGGGAGGGTGCTAGTTTAGAAGATGCTCTCTGAAGAGCAGGGTCTTCAGGAGTTTCTTAAAAGTCAAAAAGGAAGACCCTGTTCTGGAAGTGCTTGGTAGGTCATTCCACATTTGTGGAACGATGTATGAGAAGAGTCTGGATTGTCCTGAGCGTGGTGTTGGCACTGCTAGCCGATGATCCTAGTTCCATATTCCTTCCCTCACTCGAGAACAAGACAGAGAGATTCTTTGGCCCAATCCCAATACTCGCACTGTGCCCTGCGGTCTTCAGCACAGTGCAATTGAAGAAAGTGTGCAGTAAGGCTTCGAGTGTGTAGTACACAAGTGTGCAAATAATAGCCGAATTGAGAGAGGGAGCTTTGCGCCATTTATTGCAACACATGCCAGGATGCTGATCGTTGTGATACTTAAAAAAAAACTTTATTAACTACTTTCAAACAAACATTCAAGCAATTGTTTGAAATATTTTTACATTCGTTGCTGCGTTGTCTAAAAGTTTTAGAGTATCAACTAATTGTCCTGAAATGAAGAAGAAGAAGAAGAAAGCATCATTTCTGTAGCGCCTCTCAAGATTAAAATCACGAGGCGCTTCACAAAAACAAAAAATATAAAAAATAATTTAGAAAATTATTAACAATACATTTAAAATGAGCAAAAAATAGACAATTGTGATTAAAAATGTTAAGAAAGAGAGAGAGTGAATAGGAAAGAGGGAAATCAGTGGATCCTCAGGAAGGTGGAATAGGTGGGGAGAGCAGAACAAGGAGAGGGTGATGAAGGTCACACAAAAGCCAGCTTGAAAAGGTGAGCTTTCAGGTGCTTTTTAAAGGAGACCATTGAGTCCACTGATCTCAGGCTCAGGGGGAGAGAGTTCCAGAGTCTGGGGGCCATAGCAGCAAATGATCTGTCACCTTTGATCTTTAGCCTGGTGCGCTGCACAACCAGTGGGCTTTGATCACTGGACCTCAGGGACCTGCTGGGGGTGTAGGGACTAAGAAGATCACCAATGTAAGATGGTGCTTGTCCATGTAAGGCCCTGTAGACCAGAACCAGGATCTTGAAATGAACCCTGAAGTTGACTGGCTGCCAGTGAAGCTGGAGGAGAAGCGGGGTGATGTGGGTGTGTTTGGAGGACTTGGTCAGAAGCCGAGCACAGGCATTCTGAACCACCTGTAGACGGTTCAGGGAGGTTCTGCTCAGACACGTAAAAATAGAGCTGCGGTAGTCTAAGCGTGAGGAGATGAAGGTGTGGAGAACTGTCTCAAGTTCAGAGCGGGACAGAATGGGACTCAGCTTAGCAATGTTCCTGAGATGGAAGAAGGAAGAGCGAACAAGAGAACTGACATGAGAATCCAGGGTGAGAGCTGGGCCAAAGGTCACGCCAAGATTCCTGACAAAGGGTTTGGTGTGAGTAGCAAGCTGACCAAGAGAGTCTCTGATGGGGCACAGATGAGGATCTCAGTCTTATCTTCATTCAGCTGAAGAAAGCTCCCAGCCATCCAGGTTTTGATAGAGTCTAAGCAGGTGTGTAACAGCTGCAGCTTAGACATCTCATGGGGCTTAAAGGAGATGTGCAGTTGGATGTCATCTGCATAAAGATGGTAGGAGATTCCTTTGAATGAGCTCAGGATCTGTGAAGAGGAAGCAGATAGAGGAGGAAGAGCAGAGGCCCGAGCACAGAACCTTGTGGGACACCATGGGTGAGAGAGGTGGTGGAGGACCTAAACTTAGAGACGGCCACAGAGAAGGAGTGCTCAGAAAGATAAGAGGAGAACCACTTCAGAGCAGTTCCTGATAGGCCTACCCAGTCTCTCAGCCTCCCCAGTAGAAGTTGATGGTCAAAAGAACTACTTTCATTAAAAGATTCATATTTTCAGAAAAGGAACTTGAGCATGTTCTCCCGCATCAATGGATTGTGGGTAATACCCTTCACCCAAGTCTGCATTGATGCAGATTTGGGTGAAATGTAGATCAAGGGCACAAAAGGCGTGTGATCAACTCCTGCACTTGAGTATCGGGACACCCTATGCACTTGCAACCCAGGCCAGGATCGCGCACTTGAAGGGCGCAAGGGTGGAAGTGTGAGTACTGGGACTGGGCCTTAAACTCTTCCACATGAGGAAGGACCTCTCACCCAGCCTGGAGTTCACAATCCACCTTTATGTGCAGATGCAAAATGAAACAAGAAGCTTGCCAGTTTTCCAGAAAGGGGAACACTTCTGTTAATTGAAGTGGCTCATAGCAAGATAAGGATTCTTTTTCCTTCTTTCAGAAAAAAGAAAATAACTTTTCTAAGGAAGCATGTCAATTAGAATCACAAAATTTGTTCATGATCTAGAAATCCCTTATTTGAACTTTTACTCCAGTTTTCATCGGGCATGCACCCAATGAGACGTTTCATATAAAAAAACAACCCCTAAAATATCGACTGTTCACAGTAGCATGAATCCCAACCCCATTCTAACACACCACAATCAGAATGATCCCTTTTATTCTCAAATCCTTAAATGATCTGATCAATGGATGTATTCTGGGTATAATCCTGTTGTGAGGCATACGCTGAACTGGTCTAGGTTGTGATAAAACCAGTCTACACAGACACCCAAATGTAAGCTCTTAATCATAGCAGAGGATTCAGTCATGTTTGTCCCAACTCTGCTCCACTCTGTCTGAACCAAATCCAGACGAGACTTGTCCCAACCAAAGCTGTGGCTACTGTCCCACAAGCCAGAAGACACCGCAGGTCCTCCATGTGTTGAAGCTTGTCCTGAGAACGACTGAGACCCGGAAACTTAACACGCGTCACATGAAAGGAAAAAACTTCACAGCCTTGGACGTCTCTTTCAAACAGGAGGAGTTTATAGCTTTGTGACGAACATGACGACTGAACAAGGGTAACATGAGGTAAACGAGGGATTTTGTTTCAAGCAACTAAAGTTAGACTTGTGGGTAACCAATATTTGACTTTTGGGGATTATTGACTTGGTTCACTTAATTTCCATTCTATTTAAGGTTGGACTAAATGGTGCAGTGATGTCCTTAAATGACCCTAGTCTAATTTCTTCTTTATTTTGGTGGTGATAACTCTTGCACTTCTGTGAAAGTCTTATCAGCAAACAAATCTTCACAAATGTATTAGATACAGGCTTAGGTAAATGTTAACCATATTTTGTCTTGATGGCTTTTGTGGCAATTATAATCAAATAAAAAGGAAAGTAGGATGACGTAGAGGTAAGTCACGACTCCATTCAGCGTCACTTTATGGGGCGTCTGCTCGGTCAATTTAGCAACCTGCTACACCGTGGTTTGCTTTTTCAACGGTTAGTACGTATTCAAAGGATATTTTTAATGTTTGTGAGCTGAAGTCATTCGTAAAGGCTAGGAAACCTTCTATGTTTAGGAAATAAAAAATAAAGAAACATGCCCATCCCTTTTCTGTACACTCTTGACTGGTGCGCAGAGGTAAAAGGGACCTGGTCCACCTCTTAGGATGTGATGTTTTTTCCATCACTCAGTTTCTGCCCTCAACATTGCATGGAAAAGCAAGAAAGCGACAAGTCAGTTTTGTTTAGTGTGAAAAGAAACTTATCTTTTTCATTTAAAAGTACAACATATACGAATTTTACAATGAAATAATCACAGGACGGTCTAATGAAGGGGTGTCAAACTCTTTTTCACTGAGGGCCACATGAGCATAATGGTGGCTCTGAAAGGGCCAGATATAACTGTAAAATAGTATGTAACTAAATGTAACCAAATATAATGTAAAATAAACGTAACTGCTTCATAACATTGTCAAATGTATTTATTACTGATTCAAGTTACAAATGTTAATAGGCTTTTTTGAAGTGTTTGCTTGTTGATCTGTTACTGTTGCATACTTCTAGTCAATATTTTCAGGTTAAGAAACTCACATCATGCCACTGCTCAACAATATACAAGAAAAATATAAGAAATATTTGAACAAGTTATGATAACAACTTATCAAAATTGTTTGGTCTCAGGTGAGAGGGTAAGAACTTACCAACAACCAACAGTACACTACAAATAACGTGACAAATGTAGAATTTTACAAAAACAAGAGGCTGCACACAGCCTTCAGGAGTAAACACTTGTCTGCAAAAACCTGTAAACAACAAAAATATAAGTATAATATAATTCAAAATAACAAATAAGCAGTGTCTCAGCACACAGAGTTCAGAATGAGACGGATATGCTGCTTGTCCTTGAACACACCACCATCTTCATCTACTGATCTTGCTCTGAAAACAACAAACACAAAACAAAATGCAAGCGCTATCATTGCATTGCACTTGGTTGAAATAGACTTTTCTATATTTAAATTTTTTTTTTATTACTTATCAATCTGTTTTGTTTGGCCTGATGTCTGACACCGTTTTCCTTTGGTCAGCATGTGAATGTCTGGTTTTAGCTCTTGGGCTGTGGCAAGCCGCAACTCAGCGAGGAGGTTGCCATCAGTGATGGGTGATCTGTGCTTGGTTTTGTTCAGATTCATGATTGAAAACATCTGTTCGCACAAATAAGTGCTCCCAAACATGGACAGAAGACGGGCAGCATGAAGTCGGAGCTGTGGCATCACTCCAGGGGGCAGTAGACGGTAAAAATTCCTCGACTGCAGCATCCTGAAACTTTGCTCTCAGGCCGCTGTTGCTTTGAAGCTCGATCTACTCCAACTGAAGGTGATGGGGGGCTTTGCTGACATCAGTGGTGAAAGGACTGGTAAAGATGGCAAAGTCTGAGTGTTGTGCTCTGAAGTCAGAGAAGTGGCGATCAAACTCATTCATTAACCGGTTCAGTTTTGCAGCCAAATGAGTGGATGAAAAAAAAAACCCCCAGGGAATGAGGCTAAGATCTTCTGACAAACAGAAAAGTGGACAAGATTGCCTTGTTCCACTTGGGACTTCCACAGGTCCAGTTTACGCTGGAAACATGTGATCATATGGGACATCTGTGTGATGACTTGTTTTCGTTCCTGAAGCTTCATTCAGTTGGGCGAGATGCTCAGTTATGTCACATAAGATGGCAAAATCACACAGCCTTTTGCTGCCTCTTGGCCAGGACACCCTTGTAAAAGAGGTTCTTAACCTCAATGGGTCTCTATCCTGGTTAAATAAAGGTTAAATAAAAACAGCCAGTTTGGATCTGACAGTTCAGACAGGGGTTTCCTTTATTCTGCATGAAAGGAGCAATGTCTTCCCTAAGCTCAAAAAATCATCTGAGGACTTAGCTCCTACTCAGCCACCTTACTTCTGTATGGTAGGCAGGTATTTTTGCTCCAAGCCCATCTCCTGCAGGAACAGCTGGAGGCCGCGCACCCGAATAAAATTTACCATTTTTATGATGGTATTCTTTATATGATTCACCTCCAGCACCTTTCTGCACAGAGCTTCTTGATGGATAATTTAGATACATTGTCAGTGGCGTGTGACAGTTACTCTTCTGCATTTTCTCCTTTATAAGTCCAACCAGTCCTACTTTCCCTCCACACATAGCAGGCGTGCGATCTGTTGTTAACGCCACCAACTTTTTCCAGGGCAGTCAAGGTTTACTTACGAATTTCTCCACGGCATCATAATTGTCCCCTCCCGTTGTAGTCCCATGCATGACATCTACATCCAAGAGCTCCTCTGTGACCGAGAGGTCTGGCTTAACACCTCCAATAAAAATGGACAGTTGCATCTCGTCCATGTTGTCTGTACTTTCATCAACAGCTAACGAGAAAGCTGTGTAACTGTGAGACTTTTCGCTGCGTTGAAAGGTTTTCTGCAAGCTCTGTGACTCGGTCCGCGATGGCGTTTCTTGACAAACTGACATTTTTAAAAGTCTGTATGTGCTCAGGGCACACCTGCGCACACACCTTCAGCATGCACTGCTTCAAAAAAGCGCGAGAAATTTCTTCAGCCACAATAAAGCTAGCTGTCACTGCCGCATCGTTTTAGCTTTGGCTTTTTTGAATATATTTTGCTGCAATTGCAGTTTGTCCTTCAACTCCTTGACTATTTTCCATTTTTCTTGAAGGCTAACATCAGCATACTTGGCTCCGTGTTTTGTTTCATAGTGCCGACATAAATTGTACTCTTTGACAACTGACACTGCCTCATTACACAAAAGCCATACTGGTTTTTCTCCTTGAAACACAAACATGTATTCACCTTCCCATCTTTCACGAAACTGTCTTCCTTCTCCATCAATCTTTCTCTTCCTGGACATTTTGGTACCTTACTTGAGGATAGTTCTTTTTACTTGTCCTGTTAAAAAAATAGGGATGGGGGTATACTGCCACTTAGTGGTGGAATACGGTAACAGCATTGGCAACATAATATTTATAAACATATTTTAAGACACATTAACCGCTCGCGGGCCACATAAAATGTTGTGGCGGGCCACATCTGGCCCGCGGGCCTTGTGTCGGACACATGTGGTCTAATGTCTCGATCGTGTTGGAGGGAAGGGTACACTGAAACAGATTTCCTTCTCAGCCAGCTGGGGGTTGTCGGTTTTTCACCTTTCAAAATGGTGAAAGTGGAATGTAGTCACTGTTTACACTAATAGTGCAGCGCTGGTATTTTTGATTTGACACCAGCAGGCAAAACGCTCCAGAGCTGTTTAAAGAACTGAAGCCAGTAAACAGGAGCAACCCAGAAGTTTTTTCTTGTACCACTAAGCGGCCATGGCATCTTTTTATTTTACATATGCTAATGTAGAGCTAACAATGCTAACAGTGAATTGGAAGCTCTAAAAACATCTCAAGCTATGTTTCCCAGGTACCAGCCATGCAACATTTAAGTGAAATGTATGTGTGAAGTAAATAATGAGTCAATCGTGGTGTATTACTTCCTTTAAAGGCACACTTGGCAGTTTTGCTTGCTTTTAGCACCCCTTAGTGTCCATTATTAATTATCTGTGGTCAAACCAAAACCAAAACTTATCCCCTCACGTTTGTCTTTTTTAATGCCTTAATCTAGCTGAAATGTCTCCTAGCCTTCATTAGTGTCTGCAGGAGTGAGTCATCACTAAATTAAACAAATCAGCTGTGTTCGTGCTGGAGACAAACTGCAGTGCCAGGTAAGTCAGCTCAATTTCTTCCCAACAGAGCGGCCCGCCAGACTGAAGCTGCAAATTCAATTCAATTCAATTCAATTTTATTTATATAGCGCCAAATCACGACAAGAGTCGTCTCAAGGCACTTCACATAATAAACACTCCAATTCCAAATGCGGTATTCTGTTCACAGAGAGAGGTGGGGGTCTGAGTAGCTTTTCTTTAACCCTGTAAAGGGCCATTTTAGCACATACTGGCTCAAGAAAATGATTTAAAATATGAAAACCGTGCAAATTATGACATTAATAAGTAATTCAGAACTACAAAAACAAGCTAACAGCAAGACAGCAAACTCCTCTACTGCCACAGGCATACTACCGTAATAAGTGTAGAAACTGCTCCTTAACATAAAACCCCCAAGAGTGCTAACGCGGGATGTATTTAAAAATGTATCAGCTAGCTTACTGTGGATGACCCATTTTTGCTCATCAACTAGAATCTTCTGGCAGTGATCCATAACTATCACTAGCCTTAAAACTCACAAACAAATTAAATGTCATACTTACTTCATTCTTATATGTTGCACCTTTAAAAGAGAAGGAAATCCTGATTATTAAACATGGCGGCTGTAGTGTGATTACTTGAACCTTTTGCTATGCTTATTCTTTATCTGTAACTAAAATGAATACTTTTTTTTCTAAAGAGTTATGTAAAGAGGATTGGATGATGACTTTAATCCTCTGAGCCATTACAGAAACACTTGAAAATGAACCCTAGAATATATGCCTTTGGGAACATCATAATCATAATACGACTTATGAGTATGACTTACATGGTTTTCATTTCTTCTAGAGATCACTGCAAATGTATAGATTAAATGAGTGGGCGTCTTTGACAAAGTGACCATAAAGGCTTAAAAGAGGATTTATATGTATTTTTTCAGCCCTTGTGTCAGATGAAGTGAACAGACGTCATTTTAAAAAGTAACGAGGAAGTTCATGAACATGTATGGTCACATGGAACAAAGAATTACATAACACAAACACTTCGGGCTCTGGATATTTGAACTCTGTGGGACCAAAACGCACCAGTTCATCCCAACAAGAAAAGAACAATGAGCACAAAACCAGTACACGATGGCTCCGTTATGAGAACATGCACGTAAATACAATTATCTATCTAGCTGCCACAAAGTTTCTCTCACTGTCTGGTGGAGGTTGTTCTGCCATCAAATCCCACTGCCCCCCCCCCCCCCCCCCCCTCTCTCTCTCTCTCTCTCCATGTGTGTGTGCACCACTTCCTCGAACTGCATGCATTTTACTACACCAGTCTCTGTGCCAGGCTTACGTCACTTCTCTAATGGCTCTTTATAATAACAAAGTTGTATCAGCTGCATAAATCACCAAGACTTGGGCAAAGAAGCAGTTACGAACACACCAGGGAATAATAAAAGACCAGTTTACTAGAAACCATATAACTAATGTTACGGTTAACATTTACGTGTAAAGTGGCAAAGCAAAGAACGATGATGATATTCAGCGTTTTCCTCGTTGGCTGCTGGAACGGTGACACGTTCAGGTGGACAGTACAGGCAACTGAGGTGGACCGTTTTACACCATCAAACCCAATCTGTTTAGACTTTTTTGTTTCTGAGTCATTTCCCAGAAGCAGACGCAGAAAGCAAAGATGGAACAAACTGTCCAAAACGGATATGCTTTTTAAACTAATACTGTTAACCAAACTTTTCAAACCCTTCACTGATTGCTGTGAATGATGCGTTCATACATCTCATTCTTCTTAACAAGCTGCCCGGCCCTTCCATCCTGCAGGGTGTGGGGCTGAGATGGGAGGGAAAACAGAGAAGAAGGGAATGTTGTTTCGGGGGTCCTAATAGTATGTTCTTTGAGTGTGTTTTACGTCACTACCACCCACTGCTTTTCCTCCACATATGGTTGGGTTCCAGGATTGTGTTTCCTTAGGCTGTTCTTGATGACATGGGTCGTGTCACTGACACGGCTCATGCTGAGGAGAGATGAACCCACATCTCGCGGTTTGGAGTGCTGGAAGGATGCCTGTTGGTTTCAGTGCTGGATTATTACCTAGAATATTTCACTGATGCTGACAGCTGCACAAGCTACAATGCGTTTGGATGTAGAGATAGAAAAATGTAACAGTTTCAATGGTAAAATCTGAAACCAAGAAAGTATTATAAAGATTACCACACGCTGAATGACAACAGTTTTTGACCATAGATTATTATTGTTATAATAATACAAATAATAATAATAATAATAATAATAATAATTATTATTATTATTACATTTGTTTTAGTTTTAGTATTTGTAGTATACATTTGCATTTTAAAGTCCTGTCAGAGGATGCTGCAGACAAAATTGGAAAGCCAATTTACCAAACAATAGTATTTTCAAATCCAGATTTTATTATCTAATTATTTTTAGCTCAATTTTCACTATTATTTGTAGTTTTTTGTTTTTGTTTATTATTTTCATTTTTCTTTATTACAGATTTTACAGCATCTATGGTTTAAATTAACCAGATTTTAATTGCTCCTAAAATACCATTTTATAAAGTGTTTTTAAAGCAAACTTAAATAGAAGAAAATTAGGGTAACACTTTAGTTTAGGGAACACAAATTAACCATTAATTAGCTGCCAATTAATATTCATATTAGCGGACTACTAAGTCTGAATTAGTCATTAATAAGCTATTATTAGGTGCCTATTACCAATGCTGTATTTCTAATATTAACAAGCCATAAATTAAGAGTTTTATCAAAATAAGCCATTCATAATGGTTTGTTAACTGAAAGTAACTGGTTTGTTGCTGATTAACACACATGCTAATTAGCTCAAATCATCATGTGGCTTTTAACGAAGTAATTCAAGGGGAATAGTTATTCTGCAAAAATAACCAAAATATTATGTTCTGATATTATGTAAATAAACACCAAACTCCATGTTAATAGAGCATAAACAACAATCAATTAACCACTTGTAAGCAAGAATATGATTAACCACTTGTAAGTAAGAATATGTTCTCCATTTTAAAGTCAGATTTTGTTAATACCAAATTACTAGTCGTTTACTATTAATTAACCAATTTAAGGCAAGAATATGTTCCCCTTGAATTACTTCATTAAAAGCCACATATGGATTTGAGCTAATTAGCATGTGTGTTAATCAGCAACAAACCATTTACTTCCAGTTAACAAACCATTATAAATGGCTTATTTGATAAAACTCTTAATTTATGGCATGTTAATATTAGAATTATGGCATTAGTAATAAGCTGTTCATAAGTGCTAAATACTGACTAGTTCAGACTTAGTAGTGCACATTAATTGGCAGCTAATTAATGGTTAATTTTTGTTCCCTAAACTAACGTGTTACCACAATTAGAAAAGCCAAAATGGGAAGATAAAAGTTGGTTTTATTTATAAATATGACTTGTAACATAATTAAAAAGTAGGGAAGTAGAAGTCCAACCCTTAATTCAAATCAGGGTAGATCCTCCTTCTGACAGTTAAATTGCTATTAAACTATAACAAAAGTGCAATTAATTAGGTCCAATTTGTCAAAGAAAATCTTACTTTTCTCTATAGAAAAAAATATTTCTGTACCTGAAAAGGCCTTGGCTAGGGGACAAATGCAAAAAATAAATAAATAAAGAAATAATAAAGAAACCTTTGCTGAACAAGGCATTTCAGTGGATCTGGGTGTAAAAGCTCTCACGTTTCTGCCCTCTGGGACAAACTGAAAACAAGTACAGTGCTCTAACTCTTCCACTTAAAACATAGAAAAGTAGCCTGTTGAATCTCACTTAGCTGCAACTTGGATGCAACTGAATACTAAATCCAAATATTTTTGCACAGTTGGCTATAGTTTCTGTATTTCCAGATTATAAACTGCATTTATAAATTATATGACTACTATATACAAAGCCTTTTTGCTAGTACTGGATTCCATGTAGTAATAAGGGTCATATAGCACACAAAGTAGACTGCCGGAAACGTTTAAAGTCAATTTAGACAATATAGTAATGGTGGTATACAAAAAACTTTTGGTTCCATGTAGACTGTGTTATTGTCATACTCCAGGGTTACTTGTGGAGTACCACAGGGTTCAGTGCTTGGACCAATTCTTTTTACTATATATATGCTCCCAATTGGTAAAATCATTAGACAGCATGGGTTAAACTTTCATTGTTATGCTGACAATACTCAGTTATATTTATCCATTAACCCCGATGAACCTAATCGGTTAGGTAGATTAAAGGCTTGTCTTGAGGACATAAAAAATTGGATGACTCTAAACTTTTTGCATTTAAATCAAGACAAGATGGAAGTTCTCATCTTTGGACCAGAAATCCAGAAAAGGAAATTGCTTAGTCAATCACCTGACCTGAATGGCATTACTTTAATATCCAAGAACAAAGTAAGGAACCTTGGTGTTATCTTTGACCAGGACATGTCATTCAAATCCCAGGTTAAACAGGTTTGTTGGATTTCCTTTTTCCACCTTCGGAATATTGCTAAGATTAGAAGCATCTTTTCCAGGAGTGATGCTGAAAAACTAGTTCATGCATTTATTTCATCAAGACTGGATTACTGTAATTCATTACTCTCAGGAAGTCCACAGAATGTAGTTAAAAGTCTTCAGCTTGTCCAAAATGCTGCAGCTAGAGTTCTGATGAGAATTAAAAAGAGAGATCATATCTCTCCTGTCTTAGCTTCCCTACATTGGCTAGCTGTTAAATTCAGAATAGATTTTAAGATCCTCCTTCTCACATATAAAGCTCTTAATAATCAAGCTCCATCATACATCAGTGATCTGATTGTTCCATATGTTCCTAACTGAGCCCTTCGCTCTCAGACTGCAGGTTTACTGGTGGTTCCCAGAATATCTAAAATTAGGATGGGAGGCAGATCTTTTAGTTTTCAGGCTCCTCTCCTGTGGAACCAGCTCCCAGCTTTAGTCCGTGAGGCAGACACCTTGTCTACTTTTAGGACTAGGCTTAAAACATTTTTATTTGATAGGGCCCATGGTTAAAATCTGATGTTAGCCTAGATCTGGACAAGTGGGGGAGTAGAGGGAGGTGGAGTGTACAGTCGGTAAAGACGGCTCTCCCTTGCCCTGCCTCCAACATGCCTCCATCTAAAAGGCTAGGTTATCCAGAATTATCTCTGAAGTTATGCTGCTATAGGCTTAGACTGCTGGAGGCTACACTGACCACTTTTCACACTCTACTACTTTCTTCTACAATCTGCTCTTTAACTGTATTATTTTCTGCAATTTCAGCGGTTAACTTTATTTTTTCTCTAAGTGTTTTTCTCCCCAGAAGAAGCTACAATGATGTTCTGCTGAGCTGTGGTGGCCTCATGGAGGGGGCCATCGTCTAGCACACTGCTGCTAACCACTTAAACATAAGCCCTCTCCTGATAAGAACTTTTTGCTTTCCTTGACATTGGATGTGCTACTGCTAGTTTATCTGTTTAATTATAGATTCACTAGGATAAATACAATAACGTTTTTATCTCGCCAAATAGAATATTTACTAAGAAATCACAATGTAACCATAGACACGTTGCTTGGTGTGTGTGTGTGTGTGTGTGTGTGTGTGTGTGTGTGTGTGTGTGTGTGTGTGTGTGTGTGTGTGTGTGTGTGTGTGTGTGTGTGTGTGTGTGTGTGTGTGTGTGTGTGTGTGTGTGTGTGTGTGTGTGCTCTGTCTTCTCGATCCCCAGTGAGTCATGGAGGATGGCTGCTTATACTAAGCCTGGATCCTCTGGAGGTTTCTTCCTGTTAAAAGGGAGTTTTCCTCTCCGCTGTCACTGCATGCTTGCTTAGTATGAGGATTGCTGTAAAGTCACTGACACTAGTCAGTGACTCGATGCAATTTGCTGGGCTCCTTACATAGGAAACATTTTTTCGGATTGGCTTAATGAACTGACCTGAATTGGAATGTTTATTATGTGAAGCGCCTTGAGATAACTCTTGTTGTGATTTGGCGCTATTTAAATAAACTTGAATTGAATTGAATTTTAGACAAATGCAAGAGAACCACTTTATTAAAGCTGTTACAGCAAATCTACAGAACAAGCAACACTCACCCCTTCCCGTTTGTCTCTAGCCTGAGACGCTCCTGCCAGAACCGGACACCCGCCGGAGGAGGAAACAAGAGAGCACTAAATGCTTAACAAGAGAGTGCTAATCACCAGTCGCCGTTTTCTCTGTCCAATCGTGTTTTGTTGCGCAATGAATGGAGGACTCAGGGAAGTGTAGAAGTGCGGAAGTGTGGCAATTCGGCAAGGCCAACAATCAGATGTTTCAAAGGTTGCTTTTGATCCAACTCATGTTTTTGGCAAAGGGTTTCGGACAAATGCACCACTTTATTAAATAATTTTTAATCTCCACATTATACCTAGAGCTATGTGTTAGAATGTTATTAATCGGCAAGAAAAAATATTTTGAGGTAATTTGTTTTCCAAATATTCTATAGCAGCTTTAAAGCAAAAATCTGGATTTTTTCAGAGGACGGGGTTAGGATTAGGGGTAAACCTAACCTTAACCCTAGAGGCGGAAAATTGTACTGCACCTTAAGCCCCTCTCCCTACTTCTGTCCAACGGTTGGAAGCAACACCTTTCGTTTGTGAACACACACCATGCAAATTAAACAGTGGCAAATTCATATTTATTTATTTATTTATTTATTTGAGAATAGCTAGCCTAGCTAACTGTCTGGATACAAAAAATGATCAATAACCAGTGGAGATTACTGTAGATGTTTTCAAGAGAAGGTAATATTACATAATTTTTTGAGCACATGTAACCTTGCAGCATCTGACACCACCAGAGTTTCAGTCCAACAAAGACAAATTTTTCCCAGGACTTTTCCAGCCAAACACGGATACACACTGAATGGGAACGACTGAATGAACAGATTGAATGATCTGGGCTGAGACATTTCTTTTTTTTTTATGGCTGAAATGTTTTTTGAACATGTCTTTTTTCGCAATTACGGCAGCTGAAGTGAATCGAAGAAAGCACCTGTTTTTCTGTCCGATCGCCCTGTTTATACCATCAACGTTTGCTTGTTGTTGGATGGATTTTAATGACAGTCCACAGACGTCATCATTGGCACGGAGGAAATGGAACTGGTTAAGAAGTCATTGATAGTGGACTTCCTTTCATATGCTGCTTGTTTATTAAAATGACTTTTGCAGAAGCTCTTTGGCATAAACCACCTGGTGCTGTTGGGGATAATTAGTCTCTTATGCTGCTTTCAGTGCATGTTAAAGAAAACCATTAACATAATCAGCGGCTAGTTTGCATGGGGTTGGCCTGTCTTGGATGAAACATGAAGGTGATGCTTTTCCAACCACAGACTTCCTCCATCTGGAATCATTCTGCTACCGTGTCCTTGGGGACTGAGTTGCATGGGTCAAAGGCCAGAGAAAGGTTTGTCATTAAAACGAGGCTAAGAAATACCCTAGAAAGGCAACACTTCCAAACCATAATCCATCAGGCAATAATAAATTATATAGAAGAAATAAGTGTATTTTTGTAGTAACTTTTAAATGAAGCCTAAAAAAGTAAATAAAAAGACATTTATTGTTGTTGTGTCTAGAAAGTTGGCCTGTGCGTTATTACTTTCATTTTTCTTCCACTAAACCCAATGAACTTAGTCAAACTTGCTTATTTCTAATTCTTAGAGCTTAAATTAGACATTTTTTAAACTACACTCCCGTCAATCCAGGAAATAGTCCGTTTTTTAACAGTGCAAGGAACCAGGTAGGCAGTGTAGGGGTCGGAGCACTGGGACCCATGAATTATGTCTCGGATGTCAGAATGGGATGTTTGATGGAGCTGTTGGCAAGGAAGCTTGAAAAATGGAGGATATCGTAGACCACAAAGTGAGAAGGAAGTTCCAGCAGGACAGATGGCAGACATATACACCGTATACTTTTATACTAACCAGATCCCAGGAGGACAAGAAACATTAATGAGTCTAAAATCATACATGAGCCAGCTTCTTGAATGGCAGCAGGATGTTAAGTCTTTAGCAAAAGGGCCGTGGTGCTTGTGAGATTATAGCTTAGTAGCAGTAGCATTTGTAGTATATTTAACTGTGATATTTTCTATATCAATCAATCAATCAATCAATCAAAGCTTTATTTATAAAGCGCCTTCCGCAACCCTGTCAGGAAGCCCAAAGCGCTGAACATTGTACAGTTGTATGTAAATATATTGAATAAATCAACAATAAAAGAAATTCAAATTACAAAAAACAAATTAAAAAATACAAAATGGAAATTACAAGATAGATGAAACATTCTGGTAAAGGACAAATGTGTGAAACACATTTGGATTGAGTGGATGGATTGAGTGTCCCAATGAAAACTGTGGAATGGATTCAACATAAAAGAGGGCCAAAATCAAACATGTTCTGGAAATGCCAAGTGGAGGAGGTGTGTTTTTAGGTGATTCTTAAAGACTGGCAGAGAAGGGGAAAGCCTAACTGAGGGTGGCAACTGGTTCCAGAGTGACGGTGCTAGGACTGAGAAAGCCCGGTCCCCACGGGTACGACACCTAGACCGAGGGACAGCGAGCAGGCCTTGGTCAGAGGAGCGCAGAGCGCGTGATGGGGAGTGTCTTTTCAGGAGTGTGGCTAGATAGGGGGGACCACCACCCTGGAAGAAATGATAAACAAAGACGAGGATTTTGAATTGTGAGCGATAGCAAATCGGAAGCCAGTGCAGAGAGGCCAGAACCGGACTGATGTGGTCCCGTTTCCTGGTCCCAGTCAGGAACCTGGCAGCGCTGTTCTGCACAACCTGTAGGCGATGCAGTGTTGACTGACACAACCCTGCATATAGAGAGTTGCAGTAGTCAAGCCGAGAAATAACAAAGGCATGCAGTACCCGCTCCAGGTGGGCTCTCGACAGCATAGGCTTGATTTTAGCAAGGCGTCTCAGGTGAAAGAAACTGGACCGGACCACAGAATTGATGTGAGCATCAAATTTAAGTCCTACATCAAGTTTCACCCCCAAACTGGTAACAACTGGTTTTGAGTATGGAGAAAGAGGGCCAAGATCAGCATAACGATCCACATTCCTGCTGTTGGGGTGAAAAACAATGAGCTCTGTCTTTCCCTCATTCAGATGTAGATAGTTGGACATTAGCCAAGACTTCACCTCATTAACACAGGAGACAAAGGAGATATATATTTTGGTAAATCCTGGAGAATTTAGTATGATCGTTTCTGGTGAACAGCTTAAACTGGGTTGTCTCAAAACATACCTCAGTTCATCCAAAGCAATGACGAAACGATGAGTTGTATTAAAATCTGTCCAGTGACCCGAGCTTTCATCTGGACGTGTGAGCGCTGCGTAACGTAATAAATGCGTTTTCTTTACGAGCTTGGCGGCGTGTCCCTTCTCAAAGGGAACATTTCAGATGTGAATCTGCAGCTAAAGCATTTCACGCAGCTGGTCCCACGAGGTCACAAAATCACCGGAGTTGCAAGATCTCACGTGATTACAGCAGTTCACGTAATAACAAGACAGAAGAAAGATGGCAGCATGTATCCAAAAGGTCTGTGGTACATTTTCTTTTCTATCTGCACATGTCTTTTATTTTGAAAGGTGCCAGATGTTTCACAGTGCTTCTGTGTTTGACTTCCTCTCTGACCTGATTTGATCTGCTGAGATTGAAACATTCTGGAAGTGTTGCACAAAAAATAGACCTGAAGCATGCAAGTGATTGCCGGAGCAACAGAACACTCTAGGAAGCATCCAAGATGCACCGCTTCACAGCAGGTGGAAATACACCCATTAACTATAGTGGCAGCTATTTGCTGCATATGTGTCCAGAGCAATATGGGATGATTCATGAGATATTTTAGCTTGGAAAGCTATCCTATATATGTGAATGTATAGTCTGGCCACCACCCATAGACAGATCTCAGTCGTGGGCAGAATCTATGATTGTCTTTTAAACTGTTTCTGCATGCTATTGGACAACAAACAATGTGATGTACCCGCCGCCACAATGTCAGTCAACGAGGCAGTCCGCCATACTCCATCAAAGAAGATGCAAATACATGATTTTTCTAAATAAAGGACTTAAGTACATATATCTGCTCTCGACTCAAAGAGAAGCCCAAGTCTAAGTGGTACAAAGTTGAAGCCAAACCCATTTCAAATGAAACGTTGCCATTTTTTTAAAACTCTGTTGCAACATTGGTGTCAACCCCGCCTACCAAACCAACAGAGCGCTGTGATTGGCCAGGCACAACCTGCTGAGGTTCAAATGAAGCGTGGCTAGACCAACATGCAGAGCAAAACAATTGCTTTTGTTATGGTCTGTCTAGAGTCCTAGGCTAGATAGGGTTATGGTTGCTAACAGATAAGGTAACACTTTACAATAAGGGTCCCTTTATTAGCGTTACATAGTGCATTATTAAGCATTAATAAACCATTAAATGAATTGTTAGCAACTGCTTTTATGCATTATATAACATTACTAAATTTATTATTTAATGCATTATTAAGCAGTTAACTAATGTCTGTTACTGAACCTAAGAGTCCCAAATTAATTCAGTAATAATTAATTATGGTTAAGTAATGCTTAGGCATCTATAAAGCATTTATAAAGTGTCTACAAATGGATAAACGTTTACATTTTACAATAAGCATCTAAAATTAATTTATTAATGATTAATTATGGTTAAGTAATGCTTAGGAGTCTATTGAGCATTTAGAAAGTGTTTCCAAAGGTGATCAATGTTTTTACCTCACCTAAGGTCAGGCAAGGGGTTGCTGATGACACAGTACAGCATTATTAAGACCTTAATTAATCATTTATTAATCCCCATCTAAGTAACATCCAAAGTACAGGGTAGGATAAGTGGATGCATTAGTTAGCTGTTACTTATTGCTTGTTCGCTGCAAATACACAGCCACAATGAAGGATTACTTTAAGACTTTTTAAGGGTTAATGAATACATTAACTAACATGGTAATTAACACACAGGATGCAAAGTAATTAAATAATACAAGTGTTATTTAAAGCTTAGTACTGCATTAACTGTGCTAGTTATAGACATTAGTTAACTGCTTAATAATGCAATAAATAATATATTTAGTAATGCTATGTAATGCATAAAAGCAGTTGTTGACACTTTATTTAATGGTTTATTAACGCTTAATAATGCACTAAGAAACATTAATAAAGGGACCCTTATTGTAAAGTGTTACCAAAAACAAACACTTTCAGTGTGTGGTGCTCACATTATATGATGAGGATGACTTTAAACTGCTATGCCACCAAACATCAGTTTAACACAACTGAAATGGCATAATTCTGCGTTGGTGGTAACAGTTTAAATAAGTCGTGCTTGCAGGACACGAGGAAGGATAGAAACTAACGTTATTCTGTGAAAAATGTGAAAGTGAATTCACCAGAAGTGTTTTTAACCTCCCTCCCCTCATTTTTACACAAATAGGAGCTTACAGGACAGACGTGGTTTGATTTCGTGGGATAAAAACATAAAAGAAATGTAACTTTAAATCAACAGTCTTTTCATTTCTGTTGGATCCCACAATGTTGATATTATCATCATTAAAAAAACACACCTGTATGTGTTGTTCCTCCACTGCTGTTCCATGAACATGGTTTTATTTTGCCATTTGTGCCAGAAATAAAATAATCAGCAGCTCAGATTTACTCTACAAGGATTTATCTGGCAGCTGTGGGTGGGTTCAGGCTTATGTCTGTAGGTGATGCTGAAAATCAGTCAGAACTGTGGGGAAAACAGGCAACTTGTGCAGCAGGGACTCTTGATGAGCCCCTATAGAACTTCGATATTCAACAGGAAACACAGAGGCAGGAAATATTTGGCTTTAGGAGATCCACACACTTGCTGCTAAGCAAACCAGAGCATAAATCCAGCAGCTGGTCAGATTTGTTTTGGCCCAGGGCTGACCAATCTGGGCCCTACCAAGACCCAGACAAATTTCCTGGTTGATAACAAGCCATTTCTGTCACAGTAAGCAGGGCAGCTTAAAGAAGATAGTGTTTTCAGAGTGGCGTTCCACCCATAAGCATCCATAATAACCTCTCTCTTCAAAGTTTGGCTTTGCTTATTTGTGATGTTCATAAGCGGTCAAATATTTTGCCAATCACATCCAATAACAAGCTGCTCAGGTCAAGTAGATGGTTTAGGGATGGGAGCGGCTTTGGTTTATAAAACTGTGACGTGAAAAATAACAGCTTCCTCCGAACAGTCCTCATCGTATGTTTTTCTTCTGATAAGATGAACTTTGGATGTCCAGTACTGCTGCAGGATAACACACGAATATTATGATAAGAAGGGAAGAAATAATGTCTGTTTTTCTAGATTCAGAATTATAATCTGAATACTATCATCCAAGATTTTCGACCTGTGTATCCTTGGGAAGATCTGGAGTCAGTTCAATGTTTCTGGGTTAATTGAGTTCAAGAGTGTGAAGCTGTTTGGCAGACAGGATTATTGTCAGAACCAGTGCCAGCAGATGGGAGTGAATGAGAAAAGGCAGCACAGAAAAGTCCCAAAACATTCTGACGCAACACGGGTCAAAACCAGCGAAAAAAGTCAAAACAGCCTGAAGCAAGCCTGCATATTTACACTATACGGGTCACGGGTTTCTGGACAGAAAGCAAAGTTTACTAACGTGGAAAAACTCAGAAAGGGTAGAATTACGTTATGTTCCCCTGGTATGATGGAAGAAAGTTTATCAAAAGTCTTCTAAGAACTACAGTTCAAGAAGAAGTTTTTGTTGTTTATTTTGCATTTATTTGTTAATCATAAATTACAGGAAACAGTGTTAGATTTATAATCAGAACTAAATCACAAAATCTCATTTAAACTAAACATTTTTTGATAATTTTGTAGTGGGTGTAGCAGTGCTGTGATATTTGCATTCAATTTCTTGCAAAAAACAGAATGTCAGGTCAGGTCAGATCAGATGTTGACCAGTGGTGGGACGGATGCATCCACAACCTTTATAAATCACACTCTTCCTAGAAATGTGCTCAGGTGATATTGGATCAGATCCTGCCTCCTACACACCCACATTCTGCCATAAATTGTAAATGCAAAGCACTCCACGTTTTCTGCATGTAAATAAGCCGGAGGATCTGTGGCATTTCACAGGTAACCATGGCAAATCGAGACGGAAATCATGGCAGTTGTGCATGACGAAGGCACGGAAAATATTGTGTACAAGTGATTGTCTTCAAGTGGCACAACGTTGTTGCAGCTGTGAGCTGTAGGGCAACTGCTGTGGACATAAACATTTAAAAAACACAAAAACAAAGTGGTCAGATGGAGGCAAAGAGGAAAATGGCAATAATCATCTATGCCATTCAAAATGGCTACATATGGTGCTTAGAGATTGCAGATCCACAAGGACAATTAAAGTGACAGTGTGTATTTTTACTGGCAATAGGGGGCAGTAGATACCTAAATTGTTGCAAGCAAGCAGAAAGGACAGTGTTCTCCTAAGCAAGACACTTAGCCTCTCAAGACATCGCCTCACAAGGCCAGGCACCTTGACATTGAGAAACACCTCAGCCCCGCCCCCATGTATTTTAGACCAGATTTTTTTGGTTATATGTTACGATGCCGCCAATATTTTTCAACAACTGGGCATAATTTCATTCATTTTCAACAACATTTTGATGGATATTTCCAGAAATGAATGGTAAAAACTACACATTGTCTCTTTAAATTATAACATTAAATTTACCTCAAAGGGGCTCTAGGCAGGAAATAACATATTTGTCATCAAATCAAACAAATACCAATACGCCGATTTAAGGAAACCCAATTGGTGTACCGATACAATGCGGCGTTTCAGTTTATAGTTTCACAATTAATGCACCAATAAATGATTTGAAGATGTGAATATAAACATTGTGTCATACCCTAAAAACAATACTGGCTTCATAAAGGTTTCTCCTTTGGTGCAGTGGGGGCTGTTGGTTTGTGTGTGAAGGTCTACAAGTTTGTAAAAGTGGCTTAAATTCACCCTTTCACTATCTCACCAACTGGACTGCCGGTTTCCTCATCTACAAAATGTTCTGTTCTTATGCCAAGGAGTTTGCTTAAACTTGCATTCATTTTCCCGTAAAGCTTTTCTTGATAAATCGTAAAGTCTGCACGGAAAATGACTTGCTCAGTTTTAAAACCACATTTTGAGAATAAGCAAACGTTGTATAAATGAGGCCCATGGTCTTTAGTGGTGAAAAAATGAGCTGAGATCAAATGTCACGATGACATCACACTCAACTGCGCTTATGTAGCAAGTCAGAAATCCAGCTGCATTTACCAATCATTCACAGCAGTCCATCTAATTACTCACTACAATCCGATCACCAGTATTTATCTGCGATCTATGCAGTCAAACACAACATTTTTCAATAAATGTTATATGTGCAACCAAATTACTGAGATAATAAAAACAAAAATATAATAAAGTTTTCATATGAATGGCAGCCATATTGGTTTTTTGAGTTTGGTCGGGAATCTTTAAATTTCAAGGTCAGAATTCCAACTTCAGGAAGTCTTTTGTTCGATATTTTTAACTTGGGAATTCAAACTGATGAGAACAAATGGGATGCACCATTATAGTACTAATACACCTATTTAATTCCTATTTTCAAAAGGACATTTCTTACACATCACAAAATCAATGATTCAATCATTTTCTGCTATTATATCATCAGTGGATAGAGAAACCCCCTTATTCAGGTTATAGAAAACAACCTAAGACTATATAAACAATCTTTAATAACTAGTCCTTTGGAAATTAAATTTTTAACCATACATTCTCCATAACAAACAAATGCATTTTGGCTAAGCTGATGGGAAATACTCATTAATTTGAACAATGCCAAGCTGAACATGGGAAGTGAAGAGTTGATGACTATAGGGGACTATGAGGGGGACTCCCATAAATCCCTTGAGATGTTTTTTGGGTGTTCTAACTGAAAAGCCATTACTTGGGTAGAAAACATTGCTCAAGAAAGCCCAAGCTTTGATACTGATAAGCTGCATCCAACACAAACACTGGTGCCATCAATAATGTGACCGTGTTAAGAGCCAGCCAACGATGGAATCATAACTACATGTTCAACGTCACTGAGTCAGACTCTCACAGCCAGCAAAAGGCCGGTCTGAGACCGAACATCTTTCATTTGATAACAAGCTACGCACAGATAGAGAGTGACAGGCTGAGAAACATTTTAAATGTCGGGCATTGGAGGTCTTTCAGTACAAATTAGTTTCTAGATAAAGATGAAGTGTAATGTATTTTATTTAAAGTACATAGTTTAGAAAAACCCCTTTAAATCTAAAGATTATACAATGAAGGTTATGTAACACTTAAGTGTCTACTCAGAACATTTAAGGGGCAGCAGAGAGTGTTAACAATGGTATCACTCGTGTTATTGTACTTTGTTGCACGGGTGTTTGCTGGCAGGTAGCTACAGGAATAGGCTCAAACAAGATCAAGGAAGCAAGTCTGACATAGCAAATAATCCGAGTATCCAGCGCAACAATTTGCATATTCTCCAACGATGAATGGTACTCCTCACCAGATGTCACCGCTGTGCCCTGGACACAAATGCTACAAGGTGCAGGCATCGCCTGAGCTTCCCAGGCACACAAAGGCTCTTAGCAGATGCCAACAAACCAAGGGTCAAGACCTAAATCACCCACTTGCATGGACTCAAGCTTTTTTCTTCACTCTTCTAATCACAAACATATCTTTGAAATCATCTTAATCCTGAACCCAAAGCAAAATGTGTAAACATGTGTGGACAGAAAACAAAACAGGGGTTTGTTTGTGTGGTTGTACCAATTTGTGATCACAAGGCTGAACCATATCTGTCTGAATGTATTTCTCTGTCAGGTAAAGAAGACCCAGAAGTCCTGATCTGCTCATACCAAGCTGCTCTGCCAGAACCAAGTTTACTGTTCATCTCCTGTCTAGACGGCCTCTAGGCCTACGCTGCCACTGCCAACCAGCAGGCATGAAAACATCCCACCTGGCTTCATAAAGACTCAAATCATCCTTGCCCCCTGTAATCTGCATCAAGATTTATTGGACAAAAAAAAGTATTTAGTCACAGTCAGGTTGTGTCTCGACACAACATTGGACAACAAAAATGGTAAAATACAACATTTCAAGAACATGAAAAGTATTATTTTGTAAACTTAATGTTTCAGGTGTTGTTTTATATTGTTTAGGTCTGGGAAGAGAGAGCAGTTTGAAAACCCCAAAAATGGTGATCTATTTTTGGAAAAATTAGAATTTATATCTCTGAACCATTCAGCTGGAATGGGAATACAACTAAATGCCAAACGTAGTTGTTTGGATGTCAAATCTATCAGCAAACTTTATACAATAAGATAAAGTGCTAGAAAAAGAGCTGGTCGATGCTAGTGGCTAACAGTTAATGCTGTTGGAAGTTTGCATTTCCAAAGTTCAATGTCAGCTAGGCAGGGTATTCCCTTTGGTATGGCCTCTGGTATAGCCTCTGTTAGGCAGTTGAGTGGGACCCCAGAGGGAATGCAAACTTTAAACCAGGGCCGCACTATCCAGCATATTTTAGTTTCAACCCTGCTTCAACACATCTGGTTTCAATCAGCACTGGTGAATCAAACACTGATTCTGAAGCGGTGGAGTAAAGACATGCAGGATGCCGGCCCTCGAGGACCAGGGTTCCCTACGCATGCTTAAAACCAAGTAAAACCCATGTTATACCATTTTAGCTCATCGTCTGTAAAAGCTGACAAAGATACAGTCATTCATTTGCTTGCTAAAACTGATTAGATTTGGCGGCCATCTTGAATTTGGTTGACTCCAAAAGTTACTCAGTTACAGTAACTCAAAATAGTTTTTAAAGTTTAAGCCAGAGCTTTAACGTTGATCTTAGTGATTGTTGCGTTAGAAACTTGACCAGTTTCATATCTGACACCACTCTGCAGCCCTCTACTGACCAGATACTTCACTTAACAGTTTTGTGGAGTGGGTAGGTGCTCCATAAGGGGAGCCCTTTACATGCTTTATGGCTGTTAGTTGTTATGCTATAGCAGTTAGCTTTTTCAGTTTGCCAGTTGTCAATAAAAAGCACAAGAATAAGAAAATGAAGAATTTTGCTTTTTTGTTTTTCATCATGGAGGAGCCTGGAAGAGAAAGTAACTGAGTAATGTCTTTGGAGGCGAAGCAAATTCTTGAAACCAGAGTGAACATCAGCAGGGCCTATGCTCGTTTGATGAGGCTAAAGCAGGCAGCTAAATCCTGAACTTATGGTGACATAACCTTGTTGCTACAGGACTTGTCAGTAATATAATTTTTGTCCAGCAGTGTGTATCTTAATGCTTCTGGTTTCTTTTAGCATTAAATATCTCATGTTAGTGTGAGCTGTTTTTTACGACAGTTGTAATTCCATTTTTAACCAGTAGGGCAAGAGCAGGAAACCTCCCTGTGTTACTTTTATCAGATGTGCATCCAAATAATTAGTGATGTAAACAACACTACTACAAAGACACGTAGCATCGTTTTTCATTAGCTGAAGAATGTCTATCTGTCATGAGTCGGGGTGAGTACTCGTCACTTCATTCACAACCTTTGAGCTCTGATTGCAGGAGAGGGAGCTACAGCTGTTCCTCATCAGCCGGCCGGCTTTATAAGGAGGAGGGTGACCAGACTATGACGCCGGATGATTGCCACTAACTGGTAGTCGCTTGCCCTTCGAGATTTCGCTTAAACTTTGCTCAAAGATTTGTCGTATTTTGGATTTTTGGATTACTCGCTCATGTGTTTTTGGTACTCACCTCAGGTTCCTGGATCCTCGGATATCTCGCTCTCTCTGGAAGAAGATCACTGGTTCGTTTCCTGTTTCACCTCCGCCAGCCGACCCGCTCTCCACCACGCTCACGCTCCCTCTCCGAATTAACCTCCCCAAACCATCCTCCTTCTCACTCATCATCTTGGACCGCTACCTCACTTTGGATATCACCCCGGCTCTCTCCCCCTCCAAGTTCCAACTCCTCTTCCGCATAGTAAGTCCGACTACAAACAAATCTCCCAGAACTACAACTTCCATACTCACCTCTGTTTCCCTGTAGACGCCGCTTCCTGTTTCTGAAACCGCTGGACTTCAGTGCGCCCTTAGTTCTCCTGTCAAAATAAAATTATTTTTACTTTTTACCATCATGCTTGCCTCCGGTCTCTGATTCTGCATGTCTTGGGTTAAGCACATACCTCAGAACATGACACTATCATTAAAATATACTTAGTCTCTCTCTCTCTCTCTCTCTCTCTCTCTCTCTCTCTCTCTCTCTCTCTCTCTCTCTCTGCATCAAAGATGGATGTAAATGTCTTATAGGTGAGAATATGTGTGGGGGGTAAGGAATGTAACAAGATAAAAATAGCCACACACACTGAGCGACTTATTCCTGAAAAGTTACCACCCTCTCTTCTCCCACCTTCACCTTACAGGTTTTTTCCCCACACTCTTGAAGGGAAACAGTGAGCTACAGGTCTTTGCATTAAAAGGATAACACTGATGAAACCTTAACTTGCCGAAACTTCATGTTGAAGGTTCAACTTGACTTTGTTGTCTTTACAGACTGTTTCCTTCCTGTGACCGGCATTGGGGAGAATGTCTCCTCATCCTTAGCAGCCAAACAACCACCAGACTCGTAACCAGACAACAACAAGTTGAAAAATCCAGTCGTGTTTGAGGAAGGTGCTGTTTTTTAAATGCTGGACAGTAGCCTTTGGTTAAAGTATTGTTAACGCACCAGCTGGAAAATCCGTTTCCAGTCTGTTCTATATCTTGTTTAACAGTCAGTGTTGTTATAGTAGTATGTGTTTTATGTTGGTTATCCTTTGATAAAAGTATGCATTATGAAATTATTTTTAAAGAACTGACAGGAACACAAATCTAAAGTTTTTTTTCCCCACTGTCAGAACACACTGTTGTAAAGGTAGGAGTGTGTGTGAAACATACATTGTTTGCTATGTAACTGCATATACCACTGATAAAATGTTTAACAGCTGTGTGTGGAAGAATCAGCTTGATGTTGGAGACTGGGCTCTTTACCAATGTAAACCTCTCTTGAAATGCCACCAGTTTTTTTTTCTGATTTTTTTTAAGCTTCGCTGCAAAGAAATGGGGAAAAATGCTTTACAACTTCAAATGTGCTTCAGTGACTGGATGTAAAAAAAGCCTCAAAAAGCAAAAAAGTTATTAAAATATGTGTATCATCGGTAATTTGACAGTGGTTTCCGTCATTCTGTATCAATACATTTTTAAAATATCTAATTACTGACAAATTTTAGTTGAAAAATTGTGGCAAATTGGAGTTTTATTATTATTTATGCTAAACGTTTGATGAACTTTTGTGTTTGTGTGATGAGAAAGAAATCAGCACAGATGGCTAGCTAACTTACAGTACTTTAAAAGGCTTTAGGTGGGGTTCTGTGAAAAAGTTACAAAACTGTCATCTTATCTTTTATCGACAGCTCTTTAAACAACCACAGATTCTATTATTTAAAATTGATTATGAGTGGATTGACAAGCTAAAGGCTAGTCTAAACAACTTTTGTCTTAAAACAAATCTAAAGGTTTATAATTTTATTTTCATGAACTATTATGTATAATTATATCTTGGTTTACCTGAATCTTTTTTATGGCATTTTAAACACAGTTACTTCTGTGAGGTTCTTCTATAAGATTTGTGTACCTTTATGTGAATGAGAGAGAGAGAGAGAGAGAGAGAGAGAGAGAGTGAGAGAGAGAGAGAGAGAGAGAGAGCACCTAGTTAGCATCCAATATTTCCTGTAGCAGGGTCGCTATTGGCCAGTGCCCCAGAGACATTAAATCCAGTGATGCTGATTGGTGAAACATCTACCAGTTCATCCTAGCAACCAAACTTCATTGGCTGTTAAGCTGCAGTTCAGGGATGCTTTTTCCATCTTCTCTGGGGTGATATTTGTGAGTCTGTTAAAGGAAATTCATGTTAAATTGGTTAAATTAGAGGCAACTGGTTAAAAGGATGTGTAATTACAATTATTATTATTGTTATTATTATTATTATTATTATTGTTATTATTATTATTATTATTATTATTATTATTATTATTATTATTATTATTATTACTATATTTATATTATTTGGGGGCAGCAGTAGCTCAACAGGCTGAGTGGGTTGTTCAGTAATTGGAAGGTTGCGGGTTCAATCCCGGCTCCGGACAGAGAATGCTGCTGTTGTGTCCTTGGGCAAGACACTTAACCCACCTTGCTTGCTGGTGGTGGTCGGAGGGTCCGGTGGCGCCTGTGCTCGGCAGCCTCGCCTCTGTCAGTGCGCCCCAGGGCAGCTGTGGCTACATCGTAGCTCATCATTGATTATTATTATTATCCTGAGCTACTACAGTAATCAATTTCCCTCTGGGATTAATAAAGTATTTTTGAATTTGAATTTGAATCACCATCAGTGTGTGAATGTGTGTGTGAATGGATGAATGATACACTGTAGTTTAAAGAGCTTTGGAGTCCTTACTCTGAGAGGCGCTATACAAGTGCGGGTCATTTATCATTTATAATAATAATAATAATAATAATAATAATAATAATAATAATAATAATTATTATTATTATCATTATTATTATTATTATTAGTAGTAGTAGTAGTAGTAGAATTAATACATTTTAATTAAAGCTCTTTTTAAAAAACTCACAGATCACTATACAGTTTAAGAAAATTTAACATTCAAATAAGCACAACAAAGGAAAGTAATTACAGTTAATGAGTAGTAAATATAAAACCAAGATAAAACACAAAATATAATTATAGGGGATATGCAATCTTGAACAGGTGAGTTTTGAGTTTAGTCTTGAAATGGTGAAGGGTAGTGGTATTCCTGAATTCTGATTGAACATAGAAACACACAGTTAAGCTAAACTGACAAACTGATAGTAAATACGTATATTTTTATTTTTATTCCCTTTACTTCAGAGAGGGCAGTGCACTGATGCATCCTATGGTCGAGCCACAGCTGCCCAGTCTTAACCTCACTTAAACTAGCCGTTAGCTCGTCAATCCCTTTTTACAAACTGGGGTTGTTCATGGAGCTATCAGCAACAGGTAAGACGTTAACTGTACACGTTTTTTTTCCTGGCCCCATTTCAAAAGATCTGAGTAATCCCGAGTTAGTGAGTGAGTGAGTGAGTGAGTGAGTGAGTGAGTGAACAATAATTGAATCCACACCCCACCTCAGACTTTTGCTGCATAATCTTTAAAGTAAATTTTACAAACAAGTCATTTGTACAGAAGCCTTCTGGTGACCTGTCAGCATCTAAAAATAAGCACAACATTTCCAGAAAGCTTTGGGTGACGCTAAACAAATATTTTTGCAATAAAGTGTGTAAGGATTTATTTTAGACTTTTGTGTTTGCATCTCCTGCTTTCTGCAGAGAAAAATACACTCTCCTGCACTGAAAGGTTGGAATGGTTAGGATTCCCGATGGTGAAGGTCTTCACATATTTTCCAGTATCAGCTGTCACTGAAGCTAAAATCCTGATCAAAAACAGCTTGTAGAGTCCACCCGTTAACCTCCCATCATGGAGGCGTTTCCAGGACATTCCCTTACCTTTAAGAGAGAACAACAACCTCTTTGTTGTATGCAAGCAAACAATTAACGTGGAGTGATTGTGAACAGCACGCTGCCACCAAACTGTTATCTCCTCCATTTTGCTGAAAACCATCACAACTTTCTCCACATATTTAAAATTGACACATGCATGCATTTACTGCAATTGCGGTGAGTGCATGAAAAAGAACGGACATATTCTAGTCATGTTTGATTAATTTACATCTTTGATCACCCTAACCCACTGAAAACTGGAGTTGACGATAAAGCTAGAGGAGACAGAAATGCTTTGGGATTCGGCCTTTACAGAAACAATAACAGCAAAGCTGAGTCTGCAGCTTGACTCGGGAACGGAGCACCGAGCCAGCTTTAAAAGATTTTACGAGATTCCTTGTTGAAATAACCAGATCAGTTTTACTGTACTTCAGAACGGGGTCAAAACCTGATGCTCAAATCCAGCTGGATATACAAATATTTTTATTAGCATTTTTTTTTCACCAAATTGGAACATTTTCAACCTTATAATACTCTCTGCTGTAAAAAACTAATAAAATATCTGTTTAAAATTTGTCATCCATGTGATTTTTTCTGTCTACAGAGCTGATCAAACACTTGCTTAGAATGCTCGAGTTTTACGTCTTCTTTCTTGCTATCCCTCCCTGCTTGCTGCTGCTCCTCATTCCCTCTGCTGAGCTGGCACCAAGTCCAGCTTTCAGGAGGCCTCTTGGAGGGGGGGCATGAGGGAAACTTGGAACAACATGTTGTAGGTAAATAAATGCTCTGTCTGAAAAAGAATGCCTTGTGAAGCCATGCTCCAGCCCGCTCAGAGAAGCGCGCTCCCTCCAAATAATGCTCTAATTACTCTTCAGATAATGTGATAATAAGGCTTCAGCCTCTTTGGGAGTCACTGGGTTCACCGAGCAAACAAGGACCAGCCATCCGAGACTGAGAGAATTTCATCTGGGGCCTTGAAGAGGCTGCACGTGAGGTTATTGTGTGTCTGTGCACGTGGTGGGAGGAGAGAAGGAGACAGACTTGACATGCAGGATTCTGTTCAAGTCCAGCTTTTCCACAGTGACATTGAACTTTTGGTCACTATTGTTTGGTCTTAGATCAGAATGCAGCAGCTGACGAAACATGAAAGTAGTGTGAAATGATGCAAAACAGCTGTCTCTCCAGACAAACTGATAGTATGGTGTTTAAAGTAACAACAACATTTTCCCTAACCTTTAAGCTAGAGCTTTAACATTGGTCTCAGTGACTGTTGAGTTAGAATTTGACCAGTTTCATATTTGACACCACTCTGCAGCCCTCTGCTAACCACATACAGCACTTGATAGTTTTGTGGTGTGGGTAGGTGCCCTATAGGGGGAGCTCTTTATCTGCTTTACTGCTGTTAGCTGTTATGCTAGTGGTTAGCATTTTCAGTTTTCCGATTGTCGATAAAAAGCACAATAAGAAGAGAAAAAAGAAGTTTGCTTTTTCTGTTGGCATAAAGCATGGAAGTAAAATGAAAAGAGCGCCTACACTAGTTTGAAGGAGCTAAATGAGGCTGCAAACTCACAGATTGATGGTGACTTGGCTTTGTTGCTGCTGGATTTGAAAGTAGCCTAATAATATTTTTGTCCAACAGTATGGATCTCCTTAATTTGTGGTTTAGTTTAGTATTAGTTGGCACGCTTTAGTGTTAGCGCATTGCTAGCGCTAGCTACAGCAGGCTGCAGCAGGGTTGTTTACAATAGTTGTAATTCCACTTTCAACCAGTAGGGCTGAGGAGAAGGAAACTTCTGTGTTACTTCAGGGCTGCCAACTCTCACGCACTGAGCGTGAGACACATGCATTTGACCTTCCTCATACTCTCTCATGCCAGAGACTTAGACATGCTCCTTATGTTAGACCCGGTTTTATGGTTATATGTCACGAAGCCGCTAATGTTTTTGAGCAACTGTGCATCATTTAATTCATTTTCAACAACATTTTGATTATTTCCAGAGATTAATGATTAAAAACTACACGTTGTCACTTTAAATCAAGCCAAACCTGATCTTTGAAAGGCTCATCTGAAGCTTTGGTCTGATTACTGATACCAGATGAGCATAAAAGTGGATTTTTGTGGGTTATTATCTTAGCTTTTTTAGACATTCATTGAACAAGCTCGGTTTAGAGTAACAAATATTTTTGGCCAATTTCTACCATCGTAATTTCTGAATAATTTTACCGGATTTTCACACGTAATTCCTTTTTACCTGGCCAGTCTGAAACACCCGCTTTCTGAGTCATTTCAGGATTCAAACTAGTACTTTAACTAGTGTGTGTTCTCGGAAGAAGGCCAGTGGAGGCACTGGGCAGGACTTTTTGTGAACTCATGCTGATTGGTTGTAACTCAGTGGGAAATGACATCGGCTGATGTTGCCAAACAATCAGGTGTTTGTAAAATTGGAAGAGTTGCTGATGAAGCAGAATGGAAGGAAAATAAATTAAACAGTGTTGATGCTAAATGTAAAAAAACTGCGGCAGAAATCCGTCTCGCAACACCACAACTGACAGCACCACATAAAAGACGTTTTTTCTGGTCATTTAACAGCTGTTTACACATATGCCCCGAACAGATTAAATTTGGTAGTACTTTGACAGAATTAAACCATCCATCCATCCATTTTCCTCTGCTTATCTGGGGTTGGGTCGTGGGGGCAGCAGCCTAAGCAGAGAGACCCAGACTTCCCTCTCCCCAGCCACTTGGGCCAGCTCCTCTGGGGGATTCTCAAGGTATTCCCTGGCCAGGTGAGAGACATAGTCCCTCCACCGTGTCCTGGGTCTTCCTTTAGACCAGGAGTGGGGAACCCTGGTCCTCGAGGGCTGGTATCCTGCACGTCTTTGCTCCAACACTTCTGATTCAGTGGTTGGTTCACCTGTTCTGCAGCTCATCAGGCTCTACAGAAGCTTGTTAATCACCTGCTGATTGAAATCAGGTGTGATGATGCAGGGTTGAAACTAAAATATGCTGGATAGCGGCCCTCGATGGACCTGGGTCCCCCCCCCCCCCCCCCCCCTTGCTTTAGGCCTTCTCCTGGTAGGACGTGCCCAGAAAACCTCACCAGGGAGGCGTCCAGGAGGCATCCTGACTAGATGCCCGAGCCACCTCAACTGGCTCCTCTCGATGTGGAGGAGAAGCGGGTCTACTCCGAGCTCCTCCCAGATGACTAAGCTTCTCACCCCATCTCTAAGGCAGAGCCCCGTCACCCAGTGGAGAAAACTCATTTCGGCCGCTTATACCCGCGATCTCGTTCTTTCTGTCACTACCCAAAGCTCGTGACCATAGGTGAGGGTAGGAACGTAGATCGGCTGGTAAATCGAGAGCTTCACCTTCTGACTCAGCTCTCTCTTCACCACGACAGACCGGTACAACGCCCACATCACTGCAGATGCAGCACCAATCCGCCTATCGATCTCACGCTCCATCTTTCCCTCACTCGTGAACAAGACCCCGAGATACTTAAACTCCTCCACTTGAGGCAGGACCTCATCCCTGACCCAGAGAAGGCATACAGAATAAAACTTGTCATGTTAATAATGTCCGTGGACACTTTTTGATCAGTGACGTCTTAGCAAAATCATAAAAGGGCCAATTTTGTATTGAGACAAAACAGCAGAATGGACTGAGCCATCAAATTTTCCCTGTCCCGTCTCCCAGAAATTTCCCAGAACTTCACCACAGCTACTGACTAAACAAATGAGTCAATGGTGGAAACACCCTCTTAATGCTCGTGTATTTCCTCACCTGACGTATGCTAGATTGAAATTTGTAAAGAAATGAGGTCTTTAAATACATCAGCACCCCAATCTGGTCAAAAATAAACTATTTCTCCAAACTGAAGTAATTCAAAGAGCTACCCATCAGATGAGATCTTAATTGTTCATAATCTAAAAAACCTTACCTCAGCACAACTAAAATACAACTTTTGTTTATAATTTCTTTAATCCTCTGGAATGATTTTCTTGACTTAAGTTCTGTTTCTCAAACATCAAAGTACACCCGCAATAGAGAGTGTGACACATAAATTATTGGTCGGCTCATTTCTGATTTCTATTCTGGAATAAAGATGAAACCCAAACTCGTATTCTCATTTTGAGCAAATGACCCCAAGTTGAACCCAAACATTGCTCTAAATGATTGTTTTATTTGGATTAATGTGATGCTGACTAGTCTAAACATGTCTTAATAATTCATATAAATAAATTAAATAACCATTTCTGCGTAAAATCACCTAAAGCATTTGTTTTGGCTGAGGAAGAGGAAATATTGGACCGGTTCATGAAGATTTATGTCCTCTGACCACTTCTCTGTGAAACTCTCAGCGAAGGAAGAGTGGGAGCTGAGATGTATAGAAGGAGTGAAACGGAGGAGAAAAATCTCTGCGTGCCTTGCACCTCTCTTGAGTGATATATCCTCTTCACCACAGATCCAACACCTGAAAAATTCATCATTTCCAAAGAAAGGGTGTTTTTTTCGGGGGGGGGGGGGGGGGGGGTTCACCAGCTTTGTCTGCAACAAGAAAAGGAGGAGGGAAGAAAAAAGGAGAAACTCTTCCTGCAGTCACGTTGCCTAATTTGTTCACCAGCTGCCAATGAAAACTCAGAAGTCTCTCTCTCTCTCTCTCTCTCTCTCTCTCTCTCTCTCTCTCTCTCTCTCTCTCTCTCTCTCTCTCTCTCTCTCTCTCTCTCTCTCTCTCTCTCTCTCTCTCTCTCTCTCTCTCTCTCTCTCTCTCTCTCTCTCTCTCTCTCTCTCTCTCTCTCTCTCTCTCTCTCTCTCTCTCTCTCTCTCTCTCTCTCTCTCTCTCTCTCTCTCTCTCTCTCTCTCTCTCTCTCTCTCTCTCTCTCTCTCTCTCTCTCTCTCTCTCTCTCTCTCTCTCTCTCTCTCTCTCTCTCTCTCTCGGCTTTTGCATCCCCGCTTTGGAAACCCGCACAGCTGCAGCCACACTTTGAACAAGTAACCCTTCCACTGAATGAGACAAAGAAAACTCAAAAGCTTAGATTTAATGCTGGCTCTCATCCAAATCCTGATCAGTGACCAGCGGAGCGCTGGAATCTCCAGACTGCGCCAATTCGAGTTTTAAATCCGCATTAATATGACCAATAAAAGCTTTACATTTATTTTTTAAACACTCAAATGTGCGCTGTTCAATATACAACAGTGCACTGTGCATCCTTTCAGATGGGTGAGAGTCGGGGGTTATTTGGGCTTTTACGCACCCAGATGATGATGTTGCGTCTCAGGTGACAGGGAGGGGCTGTGCGTCTATACCTCCGAGGCGCGCGCACTTCCTGTGCTGTCCGCTGAGATATAAACCCGCAAAACGGACTCTTTGTGAAACACTCACAAAGTTTGGAGCAGCCTTCTTTTCTCTGCGCGCTGCGTTACGGAGGCTCCAGGCTGCGCGAAGCAGAAAGGTGAGACGCCGGATCAGATGAATGAAATAGATATTTAAAAATAGATTTAGCAACTCTGGTTTTATTTTCAGGCGCATCTCGGAATATTCTGGCAATCTACAACCCAAAATGAAGCCCCAGTTATTTGCTGTAGACTTCATCCTCCTGTGCGTATCTTGCGGGGCAAGTGCACTGGCAACAAGTGTTCTTGCAGCGTCCACGTCCTCTCCGAGTGCCAACATCACCAGTCTGGGCACAGCGCATCGCTTTGGAAAAGATGAGCCAGCTCCTTCCAAAAGCAGGAGGAAGCGTTTTATTAGTCAGAATGACATGATCGCCATCCTCGATTACCACAACAAAGTCAGGGGCAGGGTGTTTCCTCCAGCATCCAACATGGAATACATGGTAGGTGTTCCAAACTCTCTTTTTCTGGTAACAATTCTGCGTTTTTACTCACAAACAGGCTAATTCTGCAGCAGGATGAAAATTGGCACATGCATTTTTATTTGGTTTTATTTGGCAGCCCTTTGCACCACATTGGACCACAGCAGGGACTCACAGAGCTTTAACGTAAAACCAGAAGCTTTCTGGAAGTGGAGCATGCAGGGAGGGGTGCAAGCATCCGTTGGTTTATTATTTTAGCTGAGAACTGACTCAGACTGAGTCATTTTTTATTAGAATATTCATAAAATTGTCTAAAGTCTTCCAAATAAAATGCATTGCTACTGTTTTCATTTCCAACGTATGAAATGAGTGTGCACGTTAATGCTTATCACATAAAAGATGAGAAGTGTATGTTTGCACCTGTAACTGCACCCTAATGCCCTCTCCATGTTGCTGTGTGTGTTCAGGTGTGGGATGACACATTAGCAAAGACAGCGGAGGACTGGGCTCACTCTTGCTTGTGGGAGCACGGACCGCCTCACCTCCTCAGGTTCCTGGGTCAGAACCTTTCTGTCAGGACGGGACGGTGAGTGCAGACATCTGCAGATGACTTTCTCACTCTGCCTCTCTCATCATTTCTTCGCAGCCTCGTTTTTGTTTCTCCTAAAAAAATTCTGCGCCGTGACCCGGGGACGGCTTGAGGAATGCTCCCGTGACCCATTTATATAAACAAGAGTTGTACATTCAGCCATGACCCATGAGGACACAAAGCTGAGCCCTTCAGGGGGCCTTGACTTTCCATTTGGAAGCTGAGGGAGCCTCCATGTGTTCGTAGGATTTTATTGAGGTGCAACATGAGTCTCAGGGGAATTTGGCCTTTTTCTGCTTCCCCCCTGCACTCCATGATAGACTTCTATTATCTGGAAAAGACTGCAGCTAAACAATGTGTTCTTTCCTTTTATCTCTTTATGTGCAAACCAGTACCACCATTGGATGGTTCAAGCTGTTCTTTGGCATCAAACGTGAAAACTCTTGGACTCATTGGCAGCCAGTAATCTTTGCACCAAGATGAAGCTCCAAAAGACTTTAATTGCGCTAGCAAGTTTTAAAAGTCAAGCATGGTTTGGAACATTAAAAAATTATTCATATTAATCCATAATGTGAGTAAATTTCAGATCATTTGAAGCAGAAAGGTGACAGTTGCTACTTTTTCCTGTTTAGGACAAAAATTATTTGAATACATTTTACATTTTAGTCAATTTCCCTTAATTCTTTACTTTGAAGCAAAACTAAACATGTTTTATGCTTTTTCCTCCTACCATTTGAAAGAATTACAAAGGTCTTCAACAGCCTTGCCACAGCCTGCTGTAGTTAGCACGTGCACTTGCGCTAACAAGAACTAGCTCTAACAACAAGCTGGTGCTAACACGAGCCAACTGATTCTAAATAACCCACGATGTAAAAAGATCCGTACCGTTGAACAAAAACATATTATTACTTATAAGCCCAGTAGAAAAAAAGCCCACCATCAGTCCTTGATTGCATAGCCTCCTCAAACTAGTGTAGGCTGCTCGGGTCATGTTCACACTGGTTTTAGCTCTTTGCTTCACCTCCAAAATCATTACTTTTACTTCTAGGCTCTGTCATGATGCCAACAAAAAAAAATCTAATTTCTTCTTCTTGTGCTTTTTACTGATGGTCAGCAAACAAAAAATGCTAACTGCTAATCTTTATATTAGCTGCAGGCACAATAAACAGCTATTGCCATAAACGGGTAGCGAGCTCTCATCAGTGTTCCTACCTGAACCACAAATTTGTTAAGTGCAGTTTCTAGTCAGAAGAGGGCTACTGAATGCTGTTCAATGTGAATTTAATCAAGTCTGTGGCTGAATAATCACTGAAACCAGTTTAATGCAACAGCTTAAAGTGTTAAAAACAGTTATTTTAGTAATATACAGCAAATAGGACATTTTTACAGGAAGATAAATAAAAAAATGAAATGTTATGATTTATTTTAGTTTGTTGATACACCATGGTCACACTTTTGCTTTTGAATCATTCACAGCTATCGGTCCATTCTCCAGCTGGTGAAGCCCTGGTACGATGAGGTGAAAGATTATTCCTTTCCTTACCCTCGTGACTGCAACCCTCGCTGCCCTCTCAGGTGCTACGGACCCATGTGCACCCACTACACACAGGTACAGCCGCAGTCGTCATGCATTATATATGTTTTATTAAAATAAATGTTGAATTGAAGCTAACAATCATGGATCTTCCTTTCTAGATGGTGTGGGCAACCTCTAACAAGATCGGCTGCGCCGTCCACACGTGCCACAACATGAACGTATGGGGGTCAGTGTGGAAAAGGGCAACGTATTTAGTCTGCAACTATTCACCGAAGTGAGTGAGAGTGAACGTACCTTTATTTAGAGCTCATTTCAAACTGCAGCAAGGCGTTTTAATGCCCCATGAACGTGTTAACATGATTAAAGCTATGGTGACGACAGACTTAATCCCAATTCGGCTTATTCTGTCCTGTGCTGAGTTATAAAATGCCACCCATGCTGATGAAGGACCCAGATAACCCCGATGCAAGCGTGTGCACCAGTACTCCCTACAGAACCAAAGTAAGACTTGTGACTCACTCGTGACCTCGGTTATTTAATCCCAAACAGTATGTAAGAGTTACAAGCTCATAAGCTATTTAGCTGTGGTCTCAGATTTTCATTTTTCTTTTTTAAAAAGAGACAGTGTGGTGAGTGTGGACCCAGTCCCACTTTCCACTCTGGAGAGGTCACTGCGGTCGCCGTGGAGATAGAAAGACAAGGTCTGAGGAGGATGCCAGCTGGCAGGAACCTGATAAATCAGAGATGCGTCATGACAAAAATCCAATCTAGACCACTTAAGAATGCCTGGCACACACAGTTACCCTATAATTCACCTCTAGGTTTAAACACCCAGCGTATAGAGCCGCCATGGGCTTGTAGGTTAGGGTTAGTCTTAAACCCACCATTAACCTTGCGTTTTTATTTTCCTGTAGGGGTAACTGGATCGGAGAGGCTCCTTACAAGGTTGGTGTGCCCTGCTCCGCCTGCCCTCCCAGCTATGGGGGCTCGTGTAGCAACAACATGTGCTTCCCAGCACTCAAGACAAACTACCTGCACTGGTTCAAATAAACACCAGCTTCCTCCCAACACAAGCTGATGACCTATAGCACCGTGGAGACATTGATTTAATCAAGTACGGATTTGCACAACTGCCAAGCACCACACTATTTTGTATATAAGGGCTTATTTAAAGGTAGGACCAAACATGTGAAGGCGATTTGATAACATGTAAATAACTTGTACATTTATTTGTTGTGATTGTGTCAAATATCTACGACTATTATTGATAATGAAATATATATATATATATAAATATATTTATGTGACAAATGGGTCTTGTGGCAGACACCCTTGTTTTTACTGTTTGACTGTTGCAGTGTGGTAATGTAGTACAACCATCACGACTCCTCATGTCTGCTCACTTTGGTGCTACGGGCATCACACCTCCATGCTGTGTGCTCCGCCCACACAAGAATGTCGAGATCAAACGGGATCAAAAAGATCAAAGCTGTTGACCTCAGAGGGATAAATCCACTGGATGCGTCGGTATTCCTTTTGCTTCCATGCAGATGGCAACCTCAAGACTTTCTACCTACAGGAATAGGTTGGAGGACCTGCGGGGTAGCTAGCATCAGAACAGTTTCCAGTCAGAGAATCAGGATGAAGGTAGCGAATAGTGACTCAGAGCTTGGTCAGAGCGGATTGTGGCCAAATAAAGTAACTCAACAGCTATCTACCATTAATTCAATTCATTTAAGTTTATTTATATAGCGCCAAATCGCGACAAGAGTCGTCTCAAGGCACTTCACAAAGTAAACATTCCAATACAGGTCAGTTCATTAAGCCAATCAGAAAACAGTTTCCTATATAAGGAACCCAGCAGATTGCATCAAGTCACTGACTTGTGTCAGTGACTTGATGCAATCCTCATACTAAGCAAGCATTTAGCAACAGTGGAGAGGAAAACTCCCTTTTAACAGGAAGAAACCTCCAGACGATCCTGGCTCAGTACAAGCAGCCATCCTCCACGACTCACTGGGGATCAGTCACACACACACACACACACACACACACACACACACACACACACACACACACACACACACACACACACACACACACCCACACCAAGTAGTATTTCTATGGTTACATTGTGATTTCCTACTAAATATTCTATTTGGTGAGAGATAGACTTTATTGTATTGATGCTAGTGAATCTATAATTAAACGGGTAAACTAGTAGTAGCACATCCAATGTCAAAGAAAGTAAAATGTTTTTATCAGGAAAGGGAGAATGTTTTAGTCGCTGACTCCTCCAAGACAATTTCTCCCTGACCCCGGCTTTCCACTGGTTACACGAGCCTCGCTTAACGTACGCAAAGCATAATTCGCAGCTATTAGCCGCCATTATAGACGGTTGGTTTCCTACGGCAAATCCCAGATGAGTATTGCGTCAATCTGCTAAATTTACCGTTTTTTAAATGAGCGCTTCCAGAGCACGTCAAGCTCAGCAGTTCAGATCAGGTCAGACAGGATGTCCAACACGGGAGCAGTATAAAATATCCAGGAACTTTCTAAATAAAAGATGCGTGCAGATTTCCAGTTGCTTGACTAGGAAAATAAAAAATACATGTTTCGGATACATGCTGACATCTTTTTCCTTGCTTCATACCCCGTGAACTGCCAACATCATGCGTGATCTTGCAATTTTCCCCTGACTTATGTGACCTCGTGGGACCAGCTGCTTGGAACTCGTTTGCTGCTGATTTACTTAAGAAATGCTCCCGGTTGATGGGGATTTGTTGTCGAGATCGCAGTGGAAATGCTTATTTTATGTCACTTGCAGCTTACGCATTTGGTTGAAAGCCCTGGTGATTCTTCAGACCAAGATTGAAATCTGTTGCAGATAAGCTACATATAACTCCTCCATCTCAAATCATTCCTAATTAACCCCTTCTCTTTACCGGATGTGAAAACGTTGCGGAACAGCCGTGAAACACAGTGGACCATTTTCTTTCTATCTACAGCAAAGCGTAACGTTTTTGACACATCTCAGAAGCAAAGGGATGCTATCACTACGTTTTGAGTCTATTTTTTAAGCGCTACGCTTCCAAAACATGTCAATCTCTGCAGTTTAGATCTAGCCAGACAGGAAGTCAAACACAAAAGCAGCGTAAAACATCTGGAAACTTTCAAAATTAAAGTCACGTGCAGATAAACGTACATCATTACCTGTTACAACCCAAGTAGCTGAGGTAAACAGAACAGAAAATAAGCCACAGACTTTTTGGACACATGCAGCTGTCTTTCTCCTTGCTTGTAACTTCCAAAATCACACGTGGTGTTGCAATTCTCCCGTGATTTTGTGACCTCAGGGGACCAGCTGTGTGGACTGCTTTCGCTCCTGTTTCACGTTGGAATCACTCCACGTTGGAAGGGAGCTTGCTGCTGAAACGCCTCTATTATGTTTCACACCGCTTTCACGTCCGGTGGAAAGCCGAGGTGACTGTTTAAACTCAAACTATGGCTTATTAGTAACACTTCTTGTTGACACATTTGGTGAATAAATCACATTCCTCTGGCTCCTGCTACTGCTGCTAATGTAGTTCTCAAAAAATCCTCCACGCCTTAATTATTCTACACATCATTAAGAACCAAAAGAGTCTTGCAGTAATGTAAAACTGGCTCTACACGTGACAGATTCAAGGTGCTGTGGAAGAAGAGCCAAAGCGCAGCAGAGAGGGATGGGCCTTGTAGTTGTTCCAGTTCAACGTTTTAAACCGTTTTCCACTCTGTCAAGGAGATCAAGTGCTCAGCGACTCGAAAGTTGTTAATATTCATAAGGCTGACTTGCAAGTCTACTTGAAGCTGATGTCAGAACTCACAACACTTCTGTTTTAAGGTTTTTAACAACACACAATCTGCATTTAATAACGTGCGTATTTCTGGTGGTTCATCCTTTTGGGCATTTCACGGGTTTGGCTAGTATTTTAGGTATTTATGCTTTCAACATTGTTTTAAGCTACATCTGTCCTGTCACAATATATGCAAGTATGTAAGTAAATCAGTTTATTTGTTATGTATATTGTTCATATTCTGCTACGATTTCTATTATTTTTTTTTCATCTTGCACTCAAGTGCACCTTGTTTGTTTGTATATGTCTAAAATACGAGACACGTTCTGTTTTTGTGTATATAATCATATCTTGACTGTATTAAAACAAGGATACTATAAGTTATTACTTTTTTGTATTAAAAACTATATGTAAATTATATTCTTCGTGTTTTGTTGTTTAAAAGGATTGCAGTAATCAAAATTTATTCAACAATATTCAAGAAGAAATGTAAACAAGAATAAGACAATAACGACAAATTCAGCACTGACGTATTTAAACCAACAATATTTATGCAATAAAGTTTGTTTTTTAATTTTCATTTAGTTAGAGCTTGTAATAAAATGCTCATTTTGATTGTGTTTTTATTTTCTTGCCTCTGATCTAAACAGTAATAGTGTCCATATGTTGGTTGTAGGATACTAATCAGCTTTCAGTAAAATCTTTATGGCTCTTTCATACTCAGTTATAGCATTATATTTCCTTGTTGAAACCAGACCTTATTATAACAGAGAAATTACAACTGGAAGAACTGCATGAGGAAAAAAAAAAAGGGGGGGGGGGGGAAGGTTCCACCTGGGAGGAAGGAGAAAAATGTCTCTTGATTTGTGAGTGTAATCTTTCATTTCCTGTCTGGTCATTATTCCTCTGATCCATTTGATGACAGCCACTTTAAAGACCTAGCACTGTCCCCCCCCCAGTTCATTTGCAGCGGTCTCTAGGAAAAACTAATGCCTTGTGAGTCCATCTCTGTGGGGAAAAAAGCTCTGGTGCTCCTCTTTCAGGATGAAAAAGTTAGCCAGAGAGGGGAACAGCGCACAGACATGAATATGTAGACACCCTATTGGGCACTGGAGAGCGTAACAACATCACCGCCATATTGGATGGGTTCTTCACTTTCCAAACCCAACTGGAGTTAACGCAGGGTGGGCAGCTATTATTGTTTTTGTGCATCCTACAGTTCCAACAGCCGACGCGTTATTGAAAACAGGTCACATGGGATTACTATGGGTTTTTCTACCCTACCTGTTGGGATTTTGCATTTTTATTTGTTGAATTTTATTATATTTATTTTTTAACCATCATGCCTGCAGGAAAAAAAACAAAACAAATATGTTGTGTTTTGGATGCTTGCATCCTGGTCTAGGATGCCATGCTAATCCAGCATGTGATGCTGTTAATTGGATTCTGGTCCAGGATGGGATGCTGGTCTAGCATGGTGGTCTAGAATCCATTTTACAGCATCACATGCTGGACTAGCATGTCATGCTAGACCTTGATGCAAGCATCCAAAACACAACATATGCTTTTTTTCAGCAGGGATGCTATACCATATGTCTGATTTAATGGAAAAGCATAATAACGTGTTTTAGTCAGGTAAACACCTTCCTCACGGGGGGGGGGGGGGGGGGGGGTATGGGAAGCCATCCAAGATGGCGGCCTGCTGCTATGCTAGCTCCAATGGCAGTTTGTGGGGTGTCTACATCTGTATAGCAGAGGACAGACGTATTTGGAAACTTATTTCTTAACATCGGGTCATCAAACGTTTGATAACTACTCTACTACTGACTCTGTTTTCTCTGCAACATTGATGTTTTTTTCTCCACAAATAACACAAGCCTGAAGGAGTTTTGCAGTGTTGAGGAGTTGCTGATGCTAAAGGTTAGCTTCTACTAGTCAAGGTGTTCTCTGCTCAGCCTTGTGACCCTTTCTGTCATTAGCCAAAAGGACTGAGTCCATCACACTTTCTACAAGACACACCGTGCCGGCAAATCAGTGTACTATTTCCGCAATGGTGTGTCTTATTAATGCGCCATGCCGGCATGGCGATGCGCAAATTTTGTGGCATTCGTTTCGACTTGCTTGGTAATAGCATTACTGTAAGTCTTATAAACAGTGATGACAGAGGGAGGTGTCATCATCACATGGGGAAATACTGCCGAGCTCCGACCGGAAACTATATGGAAAATTAAAGTAAACGCGGACAGTAAGTTTCACTTTGGTAAGCAGAAGCAGCTAAAATGATAAACTGAAGCAATGCAGCGCTTCATGAGGTTTTCACTGTTAGAGCTGGAGCTCGGATCATCGGAGACCGCACAGGACTGTGGAGAACAGACGCCTTTAGGAGCGACTTGTCAAAAAAACGTAGTGACCGTAGCTCCAATCGCAATAAAAATCAAGTTATGTCCAAGAAAAATGGAAATCTGCGGCAGCGCAGAGACCGCCTCCATACCCTCTGTATACCGCCATCGTGTAACCTTTTGTAAAAAGGACAAGATTCTGCCACATTACTGCTATGGTCTGATCACTTATAAACGACCTAAGGCTTCCTGATGCCGCCATGTCGTTGCGACACATTGGCAGCATTGTTTTGTAAAAACGGCTCATGAATGTTAATTTACAGTGCATCGTAGAACTGAGTGGTGCTTCTAATATGAGTGTGTCCCAGTCAAATATTTCAGCGGCTAATGCAGGAAATAGGGGTAGTAGACTATTTTCACAATAAGCATGCATGTGAAACTCAGAGTATTTAAAAAATAACAAGTAAAAAACGCTTTCTTGGTGAACACGTTGTTTAAAGAAAGTGATGAATGTTCAAATGTGAGAACAACATGACACATTTCCATGGTTTTAAATAGCTGTGGTTTGTTTTAAAGGCTACTTTCCTCTTAGAAACCATGTCATACTTGTTCTTTTTGAAACACAATGGTTCACTCTGAGTTTCACACGCGTGCTGAACATCAAAATAAACTTCAACCTCAATCACCTGTGTTAACCAAAGGTAAACAGACGGGAAAATGGTTGGGTCAGAACAAGCCAGTCTGTACATTACAGAGAAAAATGTACATTCATAGACTCACTCACCTTGGCTTGCAATTGTAGATAGCTGTATTAATTTTGCAGCCACAAGAGAGCAGAGCGCAGCTATTATAAGCTAACCGTTAGCATTAGTAACTCTACCAACATGGTGAAACACGTTCAAGGGTTGTGTTATTTGCAGAGGAACACATCAATGTTGCTTTTTGTTTTACTTAAGAAAGAAGAGCGAATGGAGGCAGCGGAAGAGTCACACTGCTGATAGCCAATCAGAGGTGAGACATTTGCATGTAATTAATATTAATGATACATACTCCAAATCCTGTCGTTTTCCACCTCCCACTCCTTTGAATAACTTGTCCCCCCTGAAACAGGAGTGCAAGAGGTTTCAGCCATAAAATGACCCAAAGACACTGGTTTATAGTAGAAACCACAGCAGATTTGTAGATAAAAATTATTTAATTGTTCCCATTTCTTCAGTTAGCACATATTTCAGTTTCACTTCAGATATTTTTGTGTGTTGGTTTAAATTCTCTTGACTGTGTCACTGTATCATTGCTGTCTTCTGCTCCCTGATGTCAGCCCTCCACACCTGTTCCTAATCTGCCAACCAGCCTCTATTACTCATCCTCCAATCACCCCTCCCTGTATAAATACTTAGTGTTTTACCTCCTGATGCATCTGAATATGATTTTTCTCATATGTTCCCCCACCCCCGGTTTTAATAAATGTTATAAACTAAAACTTTCAGATGTTCCATATATGGTTGGTGGGCTGCAGAAAGACGCGCGTGCGTGTGTGTGTGTGTGTGTGTGTGTGTGTGTGTGTGTGTGTGTGTGTGTGTGTGTGCGCACGCGCGTGTGTGTGTGCGTGTGTGTGTGTGTGTGTGTGTGCGTGTGTGTGTGTGTGTGTGTATACTCTCCAACCTCCCTGCCCTCAGTGACTTCAGAGTAGCTGTAAATTTGGCTTTGCTTTTCCTTGAAGGGGGTTACTGGAAGAGATTTCTTTCTGAGTCATTGTATGTGCTCCCCTTGTTCCTCAGTACCTCTTGGAACCACAACAGCTATGTTTGTTTAGCTCCCCCTTGCAGCTCAGCCTTCGAAAATGCACCTCGTTCCCTCTCCCAAGCCTCATCCTTCAGACCTTCCAAATCCCTCTCTGGCAAAATGACACCACAGCCCGAGGATGTTAAGGTGGAGCTGTTGGTACTCCTTTAAAGGTCAGTTGAGACCCTGTTGACCTATATGTTTGTCAGCGGGTGATGTCACCTCCTTGAAGTATGTTGGCACACACACGTTAAACCCTTCTACTGGTATAAATCATTCAGCAAATGGTTAAGTTCAGGTTTTTACAGGCCTTTTTCTCAACTTGGATGCCCTTTCTTCAAACAAAGAATGAAAATAGTAGCGCTTTTCAGGTACACATACCATTTGTGGTGTCTCGGACTCTTCGTTGTCTATTTTCGTCTTCAACACTGTTTGGTTAGGATGGGGTTACCATAAAATGTGGATAAAAGGGCCATTTCACAGAGGTTTTTCAGACTTGAAACACACAAGCGACTGCTGGAGCTTCTTACCATCAACCACAATGAAATAAGACACCACTTTATTATTATCGTAGTTAGATGGCTTATGTTATGGTCTGTTTTCATGTCTGGTGACTTTTCCCTCTAGCGTGGTCCATAAAACATAAATATGGCATGTTAGTTATACTTCTGTGCAGATGTTGCATGTTAAAGCAAAGGTCATGAGCTGTTATGTAACAAAAGTGTATAGTCTGTGGTCCAGCCCCACTAATCAGACACACAGAGGACATACGAATAAATCAGGATGGCTTCTAGTTGTGTCCAAGAACCCAAACTGAGTTAAAGGAAGCCCCAGTTCGGTATTTGCCTTCCACATCCTACTGTAGTCTTTTTCTTGGACGAGCCCGCAGTAGCCTCCTAGCAGGAACTCTAGAAAAGTGACTTCCTGCAGCTGCAAGACGCGGGCCAAAACCAATGTCCTCTCAGAAGTGCAGTGCTGGGAAAGTGCCGCCTAATCTGATGGGCTTCCTCGTTTCCTCTCGACCCTCAAAGGGGCTTTGATGCTAATCGCTGCCCTCGTTGCCCCATGAAGTGTTGTATAATTCCTACTAATGGCTGCATTCATAGAAACAACTCTTTTCACTTCTAGCAATCTCTCTAAGAACGACTTAAGTGGGAAATCAACCTCCAAACAAACGCACGGATGTTTCATCCCTTCCTAATGTTGTTGGTTGACATTGAACCGAATTGCATTTGAAGTTTTTCTGATTCTGCTGCAATTTTCACCACAAGCTGCAATCCCTTCGACGTGCACTCTGCAAAACCGCAGGGCTACAGGAATTTGTTCAAGAGTTGCCAAACTTGTGTGTTTTATTATTTTTGACAGAAAACTACGGGGTGATGGGACGCCCCACCCCCCACCAACCACCACAAACTATTTTTGAACCTGAACTGCAGCTGACCGAGGGATCACCATTGTGTGACTGCATGTGGCATATGCAAGAACACTGACACCTGGTGGTTATAAGAGCAGTTAACATTTCTTCCTGTTTCCTGTGAAATGAAGTTTAAATGTGATGACTCAGTGGGAGGAGAAGAAAACCGTTTTGATGAAAGCGTGTTTTATTCTTGCACGCTGCAGCGTGCTGTGCAAAAATGTTGTCACTTCTCATCTCTTGCCATTTAACATGACTCCTATTGGTTCATCCCTTGAGTTATGCCACTTCTATGTGCATTTGCCACTATTCAAATAGTTTTTCTACATAAATAAATCTACTAAAATTGATCTAATATTAAAACTATATTTAAATGCTGAAGAAAAAGCTGCTAATGTCTAAATAAATACTTTCAAAAACCACCCAAAAACTTGGAAAATTATTAATTGAGATCACAAAAAAATCAGAAGTTTGACCCAATTAAGGAAAAATGTATTATTTTATCTCTACATTGAAGCAAAGTTAATAGGTTAGTTTGTTATTTTTTAAGTAAAAAAAAGAAAGAAAGAATGAAAGAAAGAAAGAAAGAAAGAAAGAAAGAAAGAAAGAAAGAAAGAAAGAAAGAAAGAAAGAAAGAAAGAAAGAAAGAAAGAGAGAAAATGATCTTTCGTCTCTCAAGATAAAAATCGTGAGGTGCTTCACAAGAACAAAACATTTTAAATATACATTTTTTATGAAAGAAATTACATTGTTAAAATGAGAAAAAAAGTAAAACAATAAATTGTGATTAAAACTGAAAGGGAAAAAGAGAATGAATAGGAAAGAGGGAAATCAGTGGACAATCAATACGTTCTCACACCAAAGCATCGAAAAATGACAATGGGTGACCAAGCGCTTGTTTGGTCGGGAGGCGACATGCTGTGCCAGAGCGTCGTTATCCGGCTGCTGCAGTAAAGCAGAGATTTCACTGAATTCTGACCCTCTTGCTATTTAACCTTCCCCTCATCCCCGTCCTAAACGTAGCCCTTTTGCAGATTCATAACTTAGTTTCTAGCTGTAACGTCCCTCTCCAACATGGTTAACAGGAAGTTTAGAACGAGCAACGGGGTTAAGGTTAGGATGGGGTGAGGGGAAGGTTCGCTCTGGCACAGCGCGCCACCTCCTGATACAAGTGCCAATTACGTCGGAAACAAACGCTTGGCCACCCATCGTCATTTTTCAAGGCTTCAGGTGTGAGAATGTGTTGGGACAATAGATATGTTTTTTAAACTTTAAGCTAGAGCTTTAACGTTGATCTCAGTGATTGCTGAGCTGGAAATTTGATCAGTTTCATATCTATCACTACTCTGCAGCCCTCTGCTGACCACAAACTACACTTAACAAAAATATAAATGCAACACCTTTGTTTCTGCTCTGATTTTTCATGAGATGGACTTAAAGATCTAAAATTCATTCCAGATACACAGTATTACCATTTCTCTCAAACATTGTTCACAAATCAGTCTAAATGTGTGATAGTGAGCACTTCTGCTTTGCTGAGATAATCCATCCCACCTCACAGGTGTGCCACATCAAGAAGCTGATCCGACATCATGAGTAGTGCACAAGTGTACCTTAGTACAACAGAAACAAAGGTGTTGCGTTTATATTTTTGTTGAGTGTAGATAGTTTTCTGGAGCGGGTATGTGTTCTAGGGGGAGCTCTTTACCTGCTTTATGGCTGCCATGCTAGTGGTTAGCATTTTCTGTTCACCTGTCGTCAATAAAAAGCACAAGAAGAAGAAAAAGAAGAAGTTTGCTTTTTTGTTGGCATCATGGCAGAGCCTGGACATGAAAGTAAGAGTGTAATATTTTTGGGTGCAAAGCAAAGAGCTAAAACCTGAGTGGAAGCGCCATTTACGGTTTGAAGCTATTTGTGTTCTTTTTACTGCAGTTCATGTTTTCTGTCTAAATAATGACTACATTGTATTCACAAATATTCTATGCAATTTCAGTATGAAACTGATGTGTTTACAATATGTGAGCAGTAGAGGGCGCATGTCTCCAGTTGTTCCTGTTTTTTGCCTGAAGAAAGATGTCTTTTCCGGTCTCTTGAGTTTCATTTTAATAAAGATTGACGGCGGAGCCACACGGTCGTTTTACCGTGTGTGGCGACGTTTATGTTGTCCAGCGCGTAAAAACAGTTTTGTCGTTCATTCTTTATAGAAGAGGTTAAAGATTAAGAACTACAGGAACCAACAGAACTTTAAGATGAACCTCTGCACTGAGTAAACATCGAAGGAGCACACGCTAGTATGAGGGAGCTAAATGAGGCTACAAAATCAAGGCCTAATGGTGACCTAGCTTTGTTGCTACTGGACTTGAAAGTAATATTTTTGTCCAACAGTGTGGATCTTTTTACTTCGTGTTTTATTTTAATATTGGCTCATGTTAATGTTAGCTTGTTGTTAGCTATAGCTACAGCAGGTTTGTTTATGACAACTGTAATTCCACTTTCAACCTGTAGGGCAGAGGGGCAGGAAACTGCTCAGTGTTACTTTAATAATGGGCAGTAAATTAACATAAGAGTCAGTGATGTTTTTCTCTTGCATTTCTGATGCTTTAAGCAGATTTTGTAACTAGATTTGTCATTTTATTTAGGTGGCAATTAAAAAACTAAATTCTTTTGGGTTAATTGAATTTTTTGAATGCTGTTTTATTGCTTTAATTTAACTTAAACTTAACGTAGACACTGTGAGGTTGTATGGCTTGTTTGCATGCTAATTCAATAGTTGCTATATGGAAACAGGGAAATAATGAGGAGCAAGGAACAGAAACTCATAAATAAACAAAAAAGGAAAATGTAATATAAATTTTAAACATGTAATTGTTCAAAGATCATTTTAATACAAAGCTTTTAAGTAGTTTATAGTTTAGAAACGCCCCTGAACAAAAATCTCTGTTCTCAAAATTTCTATTTGATGCACTGCTGGAGTTCCACCACCAGGGGGCAGGAAAAGGAAACCTAATCTCAGACTTGCCAAAGCTGGATATCTGAGGCAGCCTGCTGCTGAACACTGGCTGATAATGTCACAATAGCAGCAATGTAGGACATCTGCCAAATGACCTCGATGCTCTTTACTCCCAACCTCACCCTACCACCGTTCCAACAATCTGACCCCCATCCAGCTCAACCAGAACCATCAGGGAGCGAGGCGCTGGGCCAACAAAACATGTTCTTTGAGCATTTGTGTGGCTTGCTACTGTGTCCAGAAGCTACTGTTGTGTGGATGTAGAGCCTGGCATGGTGTTCACATTCTGCTGGGTTCATGAGGTTTCTCAGAAGACAACATGGTGAAGGCAGCATCTGGAGCTGGTGGATAAACAGAGTTTGTGTTTGTGAGATAAAGATAACGAAGGAAAAAAGAGAACAACGGCAGGATTGGACAGGAAATGCTTCTGTGTGAACACTAAGTGGGTGCTTGTGTCTTAATGTAACATTAAAGGCAATAATCAGTAACTGATTTTTTAAAAAAGATCGAGGATTTTAACAGAATAAATATGGGCATACCATTCCATATCATAAAGTTAATTATATTTTATGCTGTAAAAGTACCGTTACCTCTCAATTTCTGACAATAAAACCATAATAAACACCTTTTTTTTGCACTTAGTCTCACACCATTACTCTCATTGTAACTAAATGTAGTGGCAGCGTTAATTCCACAGCAGTTGAGTGACTGTGTTCGGTGCCGTTTTTACTCATGGGAGTTGTGAGTAAAAGAGAGAAAGTGTTGCTGTTTCAGCTGTGGTGAAAGGAAAGGAGGGGTGAGGAGAGGGGGGACGCCTGCCAGACCTGACCGCGGAGAGAGGGGGCCAGTGCTGAGGCCATCGCCGCTGACCCAGAGAACAGACGGTAAACACAGCGTTTATGGGCGTTTTGAATGTGGTGGGTCCCTACTGTGGGAACAGTTCTGCTAAAATTATAGGAGGAGCATCTAAGATGGAGCAGAGATTCTGAAAGAAAGAATTTTACTGTATTTGTTTTATTACACTGTGATGGGAATCATTTTTAAATTAAGGCACAGTTTACTATAAACTCTGTGGTATTTATGATTGTACTCTTGAATTCTTGTGGCAAAAAATACAATTTACGTGACAAAATCTGAAATAAAATTAGTTTAATTTAGCTTGTGGATTAAAAAGTGGAACCTAAAACTGCCGGTAAATTGCAGCCTTGATACCCCTGCAGACATCTCCTTTTCAGTTGTGACAAGCTTCACTTTCCACAGGTAGTGTTCCAATTCTGACAAGCTTCACTTTCCTCTGATAGTGTTCCAATTTCGACAAGCTTCACTTTCCTCTGATAGTGTTCCAATTCTGACAAGCTTCACTTTCCTCTGATAGTGTTTAGATTCTAACAAGCTTCACCTCCAGTGGATAGTGCTCCATGTCTGACAAGCTTCACTTTCCTCTGATAGTGTTCCAAATCTGGCAAGCGTCACTTCCCTTTGATAGTGTTCCAATTCTTAAAAGCTTCACTTTCCTCTGATAGTGTTCCAATTCTGACAAGCTTCACTTTCCTCTGATGGTGTTCGAATTCTGACAAGCTTCACTTTCCTCTGATAGTGTTCCAATTCTGACAAGCTTCACTTTCCTCTGATAGTGTTTAGATTCTAACAAGCTTCACCTCCAATGGATGGTGCTCCATGTCTGATAAGCTTCACTTTCGTCTGATAGTGTTCCAAATATGACAAACTTCACTTTCCTCTGATAATGTTCCAATTCTGACAAGCTTCACTCTCCTCTGATAGTGTTCCAATTCTGACAAGCTTCACTTTACTCTGATAGTGTTTCAATTCTGATATGCTTCACTTTTGTCTGACAGTGTTCCAAATCTGACAAACTTCACTTTCCTCTGATAGTGTTCCAATTCTGACAAGCTTCACTTACCTCTGATAGTGTTCCAAATCTGACAAGCTTCACTTTCCTCTGATAGTGTTTAGATTCTAATAAGCTTCACTTTCCTCTGATAGTGTTTCAATTCTGACAAGCTTCACTTTCGTCTGACAGTGTTCCAAATCTGACAAACTTCACTTCCCTCTGATAGTGTTTCAATTCTGACAAGCTTCACTTTCGTCTGACAGTGTTCCAAATCTGACAAACTTCACTTTCTTCTGATAGTGTTCAGATTCTGACAAGCTTCACTTTCCTTTGATAGTTGTCCTATTCTGACAAGCTTCACTTTCCTCTGATAGTGTTCAAATTCTGACAAGCTTCACTTTCCTCTGATAGTGTTCCAAATCTGACAAGCTTCACTATCCTCTGATAGTGTTCCAATTCTGACAAGCTTCACTTTCCTCTGATAGTGTTCCAAATCTGACAAGCTTCACTTTCCTCTGATAGTGTTTATATTCTAACAAGCTTCACTTTCCAATGGATAGTGCTCCATGTCTGACAAGCTTCACTTTTGTCTGATAGTGTTCCAAATCTGACAAGCTTCACTTTCCTCTGGTAGTGTTCCAAATCTGACAAGCTTCACTTTCCTCTGATAGTGTTCCAATTCTGACAAGCGTCACTTTCCTCTGATAGTGTTCCAAATCTGACAAGCTTCACTTTTGTCTGACAGTGTTCCAAATCTGACAAGCTTCACTTTCCTCTGGTAGTGTTCCAAATCTGACAAGCTTCACTTTCCTCTGATAGTGTTTCAATTCTGATATGCTTCACTTTTGTCTGACAGTGTTCCAAATCTGACAAACCTCACTTTCCTCTGATAGTGTTCCAATTCTGACAAGCTTAACTTACCTCTGATAGTGTTCCAAATCTGACAAGCTTCACTTTCCTCTGATAGTGTTTAGATTCTAACAAGCTTCACTTTCCTCTGATAGTGTTTCAATTCTGACAAGCTTCACTTTCGTCTGACAGTGTTCCAAATCTGACAAACTTCACTTCCCTCTGATAGTGTTTCAATTCTGACAAGCTTCACTTTCGTCTGACAGTGTTCCAAATCTGACAAACTTCACTTTCCTCTGATAGTGTTCAGATTCTGACAAGCTTCACTTTCCTTTGATAGTTGTCCTATTCTGACAAGCTTCACTTTCCTCTGATAGTGTTCAAATTCTGACAAGCTTCACTTTCCTCTGATAGTGTTCCAAATCTGACAAGCTTCACTTTCCTCTGATAGTGTTCCAATTCTGACAAGCTTCACTTTCCTCTGATAGTGTTCCAAATCTGACAAGCTTCACTTTCCTCTGATAGTGTTTAGATTCTAACAAGCTTCACCTCCAATGGATAGTGCTCCATGTCTGACAAGCTTCACTTTTGTCTGATAGTGTTCCAAATCTGACAAGCTTCACTTTCCTCTGGTAGTGTTCCAAATCTGACAAGCTTCACTTTCCTCTGATAGTGTTCCAATTCTGACAAGCGTCACTTTCCTCTGATAGTGTTCCAAATCTGACAAGCTTCACTTTCCTCTGATAGTGTTCCAATTCTGACAAGCGTCACTTTCCTCTGATAGTTGTCCTATTCTGACAAGCTTCACTTTCCTCTGATAGTGTTCAAATTCTGACAAGCTTCACTTTCCTCTGATAGTGTTCCAAATCTGACAAGCTTCACTTTCCTCTGATAGTGTTCCAATTCTGACAAGCTTCACTTTCCTCTGATAGTGTTCCAAATCTGACAAGCTTCACTTTCCTCTGATAGTGTTTAGATTCTAACAAGCTTCACCTCCAATGGATAGTGCTCCATGTCTGACAAGCTTCACTTTTGTCTGATAGTGTTCCAAATCTGACAAGCTTCACTTTACTCTGGTAGTGTTCCAAATCTGACAAGCTTCACTTTCCTCTGATAGTGTTCCAATTCTGACAAGCGTCACTTTCCTCTGATAGTGTTCCAAATCTGACAAGCTTCACTTTCCTCTGATAGTGTTTAGATTCTGACAAGCGTCACTTTCCTCTGATAGTGTTCCAATTCTGACAAGCTTCACTTTCCTCTGATAGTGTTCAAATTCTGACAAGCTTCACTTTCCTCTGATAGTGTTCCAAATCTGACAAGCTTCACTTTCCTCTGATAGTGTTTAGATTCTAACAAGCTTCAGCTCCAATGGATAGTGCTCCATGTCTGACAAGCTTCACTTTTGTCTGATAGTGTTCCAAATCTGACAAGCTTCACTTTCCTCTGGTAGTGTTCCAACTCTTAAACGCTTCACTTTCCTCTGATAGTGTTCCAATTCTGACAAGCGTCACTTTCCTCTGATAGTGTTCCAAATCTGACAAGCTTCACTTTCCTCTGATAGTGTTCCAATTCTGACAAGCGTCACTTTCCTCTGATAGTGTTCCAAATCTGACAAGCTTCACTTTCCTCTGATAGTGTTCCAATTCTGACAAGCTTCACTTTTCTCTGATAGTGTTCCAAATCTGACAAGCTTCACTTTCCTCTGATAGTGTTCCAATTCTGACAAGCTTCACTTTTCTCTGGTAGTGTTCCAACTCTTAAACGCTTCACTTTCCTCTGATAGTGTTCCAATTCTGACAAGCGTCACTTTCCTCTGATAGTGTTCCAAATCTGACAAGCTTCACTTTCCTCTGATAGTGTTCCAATTCTGACAAGCTTCACTTTCCTCTGGTAGTGTTCCAACTCTTAAACGCTTCACTTTCCTCTGATAGTGTTCCAATTCTGACAAGCGTCACTTTCCTCTGATAGTGTTCCAAATCTGACAAGCTTCACTTTCCTCTGATAGTGTTCCAATTCTGACAAGCTTCACTTTCCTCTGATAGTGTTCCAAATCTGACAAGCTTCACTTTCCTCTGATAGTGTTTAGATTCTAACAAGCTTCACCTCCATTGGATAGTGCTCCATGTCTGACAAGCTTCACTTTCCTCTGATAGTGTTCCAAATCTGACAAGCTTCACTTTCCTCTGATAGTGTTCCAATTCTGACAAACGTCACTTTCCTCTGATAGTGTTCCAAATCTGACAAGCTTCACTTTCCTCTGATAGTGTTTAGATTCTAACAAGCTTCACCTCCAATGGATAGTGCTCCATGTCTGACAAGCTTCACTTTCCTCTGATAGTGTTCCAATTCTGACAAGCTTCACTTTCCTTTGATAGTGTTCTAATTCTTAAAAGCTTCACTTTCCTCTGATAATGTTCCAATTCTGACAAGCTTCACTTTCCTCTGATAGTGTTCCAATTCTGACAAGCTTCACTTTCCTCTGATAGTGTTTAGATGCTAACAAGCTTCACCTCCAGTGGATAGTGCTCCATGTCTGACAAGCTTCACTTTCCTCTGATAGTGTTCCAATTCTGACAAGCTTCACTTTCCTCTGATAGTGTTCCAAATCTGACAAGCTTCACTTTCCTCTGATAGTGTTCCAAATCTGACAAGCTTCACTTTCCTCTGATAGTGTTTAGATTCTAACAAGCTTCACCTCCAATGGATAGTGCTCCATGTCTGACAAGCTTCACTTTCCTCTGATAGTGTTCCAATTCTGACAAGCTTCACTTTCCTTTGATAGTGTTCTAATTCTTAAAAGCTTCACTTTCCTCTGATAATGTTCCAATTCTGACAAGCTTCACTTTCCTCTGATAGTGTTCCAATTCTGACAAGCTTCACTTTCCTCTGATAGTGTTTAGATGCTAACAAGCTTCACCTCCAGTGGATAGTGCTCCATGTCTGACAAGCTTCACTTTCCTCTGATAGTGTTCCAAATCTGACAAACTTCACTTTCCTCTGATAGTTTTCCAAATCTGGCAAACTTCACTTTCCTTTGATAGTGTTCCAATTCTGACAAGCTTCACTTTCCTCTGATAGTGTTCCAATTCTGACAAGCTTCACTTTTCTCTGTCAGTGTTCCAATTCTGACAAGCTTCACTTTCCTCTGATAGTGTTCCAAATCTGACAAGCTTCACTTTCCTCTGATAGTTTTCCAAATCTGACAAGCTTCACTTTCCTCTGATAGTGTTTAGATTCTAACAAGCTTCACCTCCAATGGATAGTGCTCCATGTCTGACAAGCTTCACTTTCCTCTGATAGTGTTCCAAATCTGACAAGCTTCACTTTCCTCTGATAGTGTTCCAATTCTGACAAGCTTCACTTTCCTCTGGTAGTGTTCCAACTCTTGAACGCTTCACTTTCCTCTGATAGTGTTCCAATTCTGACAAGCGTCACTTTCCTCTGATAGTGTTCCAAATCTGACAAGCTTCACTTTCCTCTGATAGTGTTCCAATTCTGACAAGCTTCACTTTCCTCTGATAGTTTTCCAAATCTGACAAGCTTCACTTTCCTCTGATAGTGTTTAGATTCTAACAAGCTTCACCTCCATTGGATAGTGCTCCATGTCTGACAAGCTTCACTTTCCTCTGATAATGTTCCAATTCTGACAAGCTTCACTTTCCTCTGATAGTGTTCCAATTCTGACAAGCTTCACTTTCCTCTGATAGTGTTTAGATGCTAACAAGCTTCACCTCCAGTGGATAGTGCTCCATGTCTGACAAGCTTCACTTTCCTCTGATAGTGTTCCAATTCTGACAAGCTTCACTTTCCTCTGATAGTGTTCCAAATCTGACAAGCTTCACTTTCCTCTGATAGTGTTCCAAATCTGACAAGCTTCACTTTCCTCTGATAGTGTTTAGATTCTAACAAGCTTCACCTCCAATGGATAGTGCTCCATGTCTGACAAGCTTCACTTTCCTCTGATAGTGTTCCAATTCTGACAAGCTTCACTTTCCTTTGATAGTGTTCTAATTCTTAAAAGCTTCACTTTCCTCTGATAATGTTCCAATTCTGACAAGCTTCACTTTCCTCTGATAGTGTTCCAATTCTGACAAGCTTCACTTTCCTCTGATAGTGTTTAGATGCTAACAAGCTTCACCTCCAGTGGATAGTGCTCCATGTCTGACAAGCTTCACTTTCCTCTGATAGTGTTCCAAATCTGACAAACTTCACTTTCCTCTGATAGTTTTCCAAATCTGGCAAACTTCACTTTCCTTTGATAGTGTTCCAATTCTTAAAAGCTTCACTTACCACTGATAGTGTTCCAATTCTGACAAGCTTCACTTTCCTCTGATAGTGTTCCAATTCTGACAAGCTTCACTTTCCTCTGATAGTGTTCCAATTCTGACAAGCTTCACTTTTCTCTGTCAGTGTTCCAATTCTGACAAGCTTCACTTTCCTCTGATAGTGTTCCAATTCTGACCAGCTTCACTTTCCTCTGATAGTGTTCCAATTTCGACAAGCTTCACTTTCCTTTGATAGTGTTCCAAATCTGGCAAGCTTCACTTTCCTTTGATAGTGTTCCAATTCTGACAAGCTTCACTTTCCTCTGATAGTGTTCCAATTTCGACAAGCTTCACTTTCCTTTGATAGTGTTCCAAATCTGGCAAGCTTCACTTTCCTTTGATAAGTGTTCCAATTCTGACAATCTTCAATTTCTCTGTCAGTGTTCCAATTCTGACAAGCTTCACTTTCCTCTGACAGTGTTCACAGAAAAGCTAATGTTGTGTGCACACATAAGTCTGTCATGAAGTGGTGTTGATTGGGTTGGACCCAAACACAGGAGAGCTGGCACTGGAAGACTGGCAGGTGAAAAGAACTGTTCTAGTAGAATAACGGCAGGTACGATGACATGACAGGAAGACAAGAACATGACAAAGACGAGGATTAACAGAGGGTTTAAATACACGAGGGCAATCAGGGTAACAGGTGGGTAGGGTAACAAGGGGCCGGTGAGTCAAATTAACAGTTAACGAGGAGAGATTAAACACAAGACAGCAGGGGCAGAAGCAGCAGATCCTGATAATCAATATTTTGATTACATTTACAAACACATTCTCCAACTATCTGAAGACAAACATTTCTGCTATGGTAACATCTAGTTTCACAGGAAACTGAGCTCAACACTGGTCTTTATTTTTGTTGTAAATTTTACAAGATAATAAACGGAGTCTTGCTGTGCCTCTTACTATTGCTGTTGTAACAGCATTTTTTACAGTGAATTTACATTATGCCTTCAACCTCTCTGGCGAAATAATTAATAATGACGGATTCTTATTCATATCAGGCTTTTAATCAACTCTAGTAGAGGTAAGAATGTGTGTAGAAATTGGACTCAAGGCAAAAATAGATTTCCCCATTTGGACCAAAATCAATCCAAATAATTGGCCTTATAACTTTTCCCAAATCAGCTTCAAACTAATACAATAACTCATCAACACAATAACCTAACCTTCAGCAGTAAACAGCCTGAATACTTACAGATCCTACGCCCACTATGTTGGTTGGATCAGTGAGTTTTATTGTGTTTTTCAGGTAAAAAGAA